>NC_057798.1:664937898-665128244 GCF_018294505.1 Triticum aestivum | reverse complement strand
GGGCGGCTCCTGCGGCTAAGGCGGCGCGAGGCTGCGGGAGTAACGGCGGGGGAGGAAGAGGAGGGGGCGAGAGAGGTCGTGCGGTCGTGTGAGGGCAGCGGTTTTTGTTTAACGACGGGCAGATTAGCGATCGATGGATTACAGTGGCGTAATGCATGGTTGGTAGCGTTAAACATCGGAGGATTAAGAGCCATTAGATGTTAATAATAGATGGATGTGATTGTTTGGATCTGCCTCTCTCTTCTTTTTATAGTGGTAGTAGATGCAGCGAAAAACCAGAAAAAACCACTAGCAATTTTACTACGGCTTTTGAGAGAAGAAAAAAAATCAATGGAAGCAGGAAAAACGACGCAGCGGGACAAGCGGAATGATCGATCGAAGATCGTGCGGATCTGTTGCTAACCACCAATCGACTGGTGGTTAGTACAGTTTCCTTAAATGGGCTAGCTAATTGCTATCGAGGTGTGTGTGCCACATACATTTAAGGCTATAAGTAGCGCCTTAAGCGCTGAATCGGACCTGGCCACCCACATGCGAAATGTAGTGTTTGTTTTTTGTCAAAAAGGTAGTGTTCAGTTACTGCAGGTCAGTTGGAGCAGGCATATTAAAGGTTGTCAGAATCGCGATTTTGATTCGGATCAGATCTTCGATGAGGATCACAATAGAATCTTAACTATCAGGATCGTAGAACTGTAGATTCTATGAATTAAAATCGTAGAATTGGATGGGTTAGTTTGGATCGTAAAGTGGTAGAATCGTATAATAAAATTGTAAGTCTGACAACCTTACGAACTGTGCTCGAGTGAATACTATTAGGCTCAAATTCAGTAGAAGATAAGGTTCGAGCTTGAACAAGGCTTGAGTTAGCCTTCTGCTCGTTGTCGGGCTCGAGCTCGATCGGCTCAAGACAAGCCCGCAGAGACTCAAGGTCGACTCATAAAGCTCGGTAAATAAAGAAAATCAATGTTCCATTGTAAGAATAGAGTAAAGTTGACAAAGTTCGAGCTCGGCTCAAGCAAATGAGCATGACATGAATTATTATTTTCATATTTTTCACAAAATTAAGTTCGATAAACTCCAGTAGCAGGTTCAGTATCTAGACTCATCCATTAGTTACATAGGGAGGCACCGTGTGCAATATTATGTTATGGAAGACAAACCTGCAGATGTGTGAGAAACAAATATTGTTTTATTCAGAGTAAATCAAAGTAAATTAGTTTTTTCAATGGGCTTGTGAATTATAAATGTCACCATATTTTTTGTTTGATTAAAACAGTGGAGTACATTAAATCCATTAAGCATCGCGGGATTGGCGGCCAACCAGCTATGACACATGGCGCAAGCGGGTTGGTCGTGGCGAAAAAAGCTTTTGGAACATTTTTTAGATAGAGGTGAGATTTTTTTTAATTTTTTTAGATGGTGGTCAGAAACCCACATACTTCTGTTAAATGAAGGTTATGCAAAGTGGCGCTCGCCGGTAGACTACGATGGTATTTTTTTTAGATGGAGGCGAGGATTTTTTTTTCCTGAGATGTATTTTTAGATAGAAGTGAGGACCACATGTTTTTCTTAAATAAAAACGTGTACACAACTTCCTCTCAAGCGGCATCACAAGGTGGCGCCCCAACCGCTAGTAGATAACCATTTGTGTCACCATGCATGTCCCATGTTTCACGTCAGTATTTTTAAGTCGGTACGTCAGTTTTTTTACTATGCACTAGCGGCAAGGGCACGAGGAATGGAGCTAGTCATGGGCCTCGAGGGGGGGTCTTCATTACAAGTGGGCTGAGCCCGGCTGACTAAAGGACTGGAGGGTTGGCTACTCAAGGCCTGAACCTCTCAGGACACGAGAGGATAGGAGTCACCGTTCAACGTAATACGGAAGTTTGTCATATATAAGACGGAGTTAGGGATTCGCAAAGCCCTAGAATCATATCCACTTACCAACCAGTTTCCTCTCCCTCTCCGCCGCCAGGCAGAAGGGAGTGTATCCACCAATGTAGATCTCATCGGCAATCTCCCTAATCCCTGATGACCACCGCAATAACAAAGATAACAGGGGCAGGATTAGGGTTATACCCTCATCCTTGGGGGTGAACCTCAGGAAACTCCCTTTGTCTTAGCCTCACCATCTCGATCTATCGAGTGCCCACCCCCACAAAACAAATCGCCATCCCTTGACCTATCAGATTAAAATCACCAATAGTTGGCATGTAAGGTAGGGAGCTGTGGCACCCCAGCTCAGAGAAAACCGAAACGCCCCAT
This sequence comes from Triticum aestivum, assembly GCF_018294505.1. Lineage (NCBI taxonomy): Eukaryota > Viridiplantae > Streptophyta > Magnoliopsida > Poales > Poaceae > Triticum > Triticum aestivum. The sequence continues at coordinate 665,125,979 of NC_057798.1, read as the reverse complement.
ATTCTAGCCCAGAGATCGAGGAGAAGTCTTCTGGAATGCGGCACTGCTTAGCATAGAACAAACCAGCTTTCTATTATTACACGAATATGAATACAAGGTCTCTGATATTACAATGAATAACATCGATACGGAGACACTACGTCATCCTCAGTTGCTCTATGCAAGCAGTAGAACAACTCGAAGCAGCGGAATAACTCTAGAAGCGGAACAACGGCGACGGTGGTGAACTCCACTCCGCAGGGACTCTGGCTGGAACGCTTATCCTAGCTCGCACGAACGGAAACCACGACAAGCAAGCAATCAAATCCGGAATGACCTGCAAACTAGCATGACACGACAGGTTAGTACATTGAATGTACTTGCAAGCTCACAATAACCAGCAGCATTCAAGACAACAACAGCATGGCAATTACAAGTTAAGCAGAAATTAACATGATATCATCATAGCAACATGGCATCAACATGAACATGATACAGCTATAACAACATCAACATATTAATCCAACAATACTATCATGCAACATGATGACACTATATGCACCACTTATTCTGCTCGGGTTACCTCGTAACCAACACATGCATCACTTACCAACCTCGGACATCACACGATCCTCTCAGGATCAAATCAAGCTTGGTATAAACAATACCGTAGTAATCATTAAATGACCACAAGGAGCTTGATTTTTATCCACGATTCTTGCACAACATCACGAATATACAACGACTCGGTATCCTTGATACCACCATGATCCTTACGGCGATCACAACCCGACCAACACTTGGCCCGTGATCCTTACGACAATCACAACCCGACCAACTCTTGGCCCGTCATCCTTACGGCGATCACAACCCGACCAACACTTGGCCCGTGATCCTTACGGCGATCACAACCAACTTATCTCACTATTATTAAGCACATTATTCTTATTACTGTTGACTCATGGTGTACCCTACTTTCGACCTGGGCCCTTATCCGCGGGCGTGGCTATTGATAGATTTAATATACACTCTGCAGAGGTTAGTACACTGTACCCACACTATGATACGTCTCCAACGTATCTATAATTTTTTATTGTTCCATGCTATTATATTACCCCTTTTGGATGTTTATGGGCTTTATTTTACACATTTATATCATTTTTGGGACTAACCTACTAACCGGAGGCCCGGCCCATATTGTTGTTTTTTTCCTATTTCAGTATTTCAAAGAAAAGGAATATCAAACGGAGTCCAAACGGAATGAAACCTTCGGGAGCATGATTTTTGGAACGAACGTGATCCGGAGAGCTTGGAGTGCAAGTCAAGAAGCTGTCGAGGAAGCCATGAGATAGGAGGCCGCCCCCCCCCTGTAGGGCGCGCCCCCCTGTCTCGTGGGCCCCTCGGGTGGCCACCGACGTACTTCTTCCTCCTATATATACCTACGTACCCCGAAAACATCCAGGAGCACCACGAAACACAATTTCCACCGTCGTAACCTTCTGTATCCGCGAGATCCCATCTTGGAGCCTTCGTCGGCACTCTGCCGGAGGAGGAGTCGACCATGGAGGGCTTCTACATCAACATCGTATCCCCTCCGATGAGTTGTGAGTAGTTTACCACAGACCTACGGGTCCATAGTTATTAGCTAGATGGCTTCTTCTCTCTTTTTGGATCTCAATACAATGTTCTCCCCCTCTCTTGTGGAGATCTATTCGATGTAAACTCTTTTTGCGGTGTGTTTGTCGAGATCCGATGAATTGTGGGTTTATGATCAAGTTTATCTATGAATAATATTTGAATCTTCTCTGAATTATTTTATGTATGATTGAGTTATCTTTGCAAGTCTCTTCGAATTATCAGTTTGGTTTGGCCTACTAGATTGATCTTTCTTGTCATGGGAGAAGTGCTTAGCTTTGGGTTCAATCTTGCGGTGTTCTTACCCAGTGACAGAAAGGGTTGCAAGACACGTATTGTATTGTTGCCATCGAGGATAACAAGATGGGGTTTATATCATATTGCATGAGTTTATCCCTCTACATCATGTCATCTTGCTTAATGTGTTACTCTGTTCTTATGAACTTAATACTCTAGATGCAGGCAGGAGTCGGTCGATGTGTGGAGTAATAGTAGTAGATGCAGGCAGGAGTCGGTCTACTTGTTATGGACGTGATGCCTATATACATGATCATGCCTAGATAATCTCATAACTATGTGCTTTTCTATCAATTGCTCAACAGTAATTTGTTTCACCCACTGTAATACTTATGCTATCTCGAGAGAAGCCTCTAGTGAAACCTATGGCCCCCGGGTCTATCTCTTATCATATTTGCTTTCAATCTACTTTTATTTGCATCTTTACTTTTTGCATCTATATTATAAAATACCAAAAATATATTTATCTTACCTTACTATCTTTATTAGATCTCACTTTCGCAAGTGGCCGTGAAGGGATTGACAACCCCTTTATTGCGTTAGTTGCGATTTCTCAGTTTGTTTATGTAGGTGCGTGGGACTTTTGAGGAGCCTCCTACTGGATTGATACCTTGGTTCTCAAAACTGAGGGAAATACTTATGCTACACTTGCTGCATCACCCTCTCCTCTTCGGGGGAAACCAACGCTAGCTCAAGACGTAGCAAGAAGGATTTCTGGCGCCGTTGCCGGGGAGGTCTTCGCTCAAGTCAAGACATACCAAGTACCCATCATAAACCCATCTCCCTCGCATTTACATTATTTGCCATTTGCCTTTCGTTTTCCTCTCCCCCACTTCACCCTTGCCATTTTATTCGCCCTCTATTTCCCAATCTCCTTCTCTCTTTTCTGTTTGCCTTCCCTTTGCCATGGCCGAGTCAAAAAGAACTAAGGGTTTTCTCTCGAGCTCTAGTGGCTTGGACAACCCCTCTATCCTCTCTAAGCTCATGAATAATGACGCTATAGAAAGACCCACCGGGGTCTCCAGAGAGAGCTTGAATAATTTTGATGAGGATGACTCTGGAATTTTTCGTTATTTACTTGATGAGTCTTTAAAAGATGCTTGGGATAGGTTATTAAGGATTCGGGCTAGCTATGTGCCACAATATCAAATCGAAGATTACTTAAAAAGTTTTTATGTTGGCTTGCCCGCTTCTTTTAAACAAGTTTTAGATTCTATTTTTGAAGGAAGTTTTATTGAAAGGGATGCTATAGATACTTATGAAAATATTTGGGCACCCTATGAATGATAAGGTTGAATCAACTACTCTCTTGTGCTTTTATCAAAATGAAATTATTAAAGAGATGAAGTCTAGTTTGGAGGCAAACTTCCGTAACGTGCTTAATCTTACTTCTTTCATTAATGGCCATGTGCTTACTTTAAATAGAAGAATGAATGCCATAGAAAGGAGATCCCCCTCACCTAGTACCAAAGATGGCACTACTTAGATCTATCTTCGCTTTTATGCCTAGCTAGGGGCGTTAAACGATAGCGCTAGTTGGGAGGCAACCCAATTTTTCTTTATGTTTTTTGCTTTTGTTCCTGTTTAGGAATAAATCTTGCATCTACTCTCTATTTAGATGTATTTTTATCTTTTATTTAGTGTTTGTGCCAAGTAGAACCTATAGGATAACCTACGATGATAGTTGATTTGATTCTGCTGAAAAACAGAAACTTTGCGCTCATGAGAAAAAATTCAATAAATCACAGAAACATGATTTTGCATTGATTCTTTTTTGCTTCTGATCCATAAACAAATTGTCCAGTACATCCTATTTTGGTAGGATTTTTATAGTTCCATAAGTTTGCATTAGTTATAAATTGCTACAGGCTGTTCTGTTTTTGACAGATTCTGTTTTTCGTGTGTTGTTTGCTTATTTCAATGCATCTATGGCTAGTAAATTAGTTTATAAACCATAAGGAAGTTGGAATATAGTAGGTTTAACACCAAAATAAATAAAGAAGGAGTTCATTGCAGTACCTTATGTGGTGGTTTTCTTTTCTTTCACTAACGGAGCTTATAAGATTTCCTGTTGACTTTTGTGTTGTGAAGTTTTCAAGTTTTGGGTAAAGCTTTTATGGACTATGGAATAAAGGGTGGCAAGAGCCTAAGCTTGGGGATGCCCATGGCACCCCAAGATATTCAAGGATAGCCAAGAGCCTAAGCTTGGGGATGCCCCGGGAAGGCATCCCCTCTTTCATCTTCATTCATTGGTAACTTTACTTGGAGCTATATTTTTATTCGCCACATGATATGTGTTTTGCTTGGAGCGTCATGTATTATATTAGTCTTTGCTTTTTAGTTTTCCACTGTCGGTGTCAAAAATGGCGGATCTCGGGTAGGGGGTCCCGAACTGTGCGTCTAGGCGGATGGTAACAGGAGACAAGGGACACGATGTTTTACCCAGGTTCGGGCCCTCTTGATGGAGGTAAAACCCTACGTCCTGCTTGATTGATATTGATGATGTGGGTATTACAAGAATAGATCTACCATGAGATCAAGGAGGCTAAACCCTAGAAGCTAGCGTATGGTATGATTGTTGTTCGTCCTATGGACTAAAACCATCCGGTTTATATAGACACCGGAGAGGGCTAGGGTTACACAGAGTCGGTTACAATGGTAGGAGATCTACATATCCGTATCGCCAAGCTTGCCTTCCACGCCAAAGAAAGTCCCATTCGTACACGGGACAAAGTCTTCAATCTTGTATCTTCATAGTCTTGGAGTCCGGCCAATGATGATAGTTCGGCTATCCGGACACCCCCTAGTCCAGGACTCCCTCAGTAGCCCCTGAACCAGGCTTCAATGACGACGAGTCTGGCGCGCATATTGTCTTCGGCATTGCAAGGCGGGTTCCTCCTCCGAATAATTTATAGAAGGTTGTGAACACCAGGATAGTGTCTGGCTCTGCAAAATAAATTCCACATTCCACCGTAGAGAGAATAATATTTACACAAGTTCAATCTGCTGACATATTTCGTGGCGTGACGTCACACCACAACCAAGCCTTTACTTGAATCATTTTTGTTATACCACCTCAGCGCGTTTAGCGAAGCGGTTTCCTTGGCACGTCTTGTCCAAGCAGAGATCGTGTTCCCCTTATTCTGGGATTCCCATCAATACGGACGTGGGTAACCCAACCGCGCCATTGATTGCGGCGCTTGGGAGAAAAGCGAGTTTTACCAGGCCGGTGGGGACGCATAGTTTCGTCCGCCCATATATAAGGGGATAAGGATCCACCTTTTAACCTGCGCCTTCTTCCTCGTTTGCTTATCCATCTCCGCGCACTCGAGCTCCAGCGCCCAAGTCCGCACATCTCACCTCAACCTTCTCCAACTATGTCCGGAGCAGGAGGCAAGTGGATGGCCTCCTCCGTTACGGAGGGGCACATCAAGAAGCTGCGTAGCACCGGATATCTGTCCAGCGACATCGCGCACCGGCTCCCCGATGAGGGGCAGCTCATCCCCACCCCCGGGCCCCATGAGAGGGTGGTATTCCTTCCCCATTTCCTCCGCGGACTGGGCTTCCCACTTCACCCCTTTGTCCGGGGGCTCATGTTCTACTACGGCCTGGATTTCCATGATCTGGCCCCGAATTTCATCCTCAACATCTCGGCGTTTATCGTCGTGTGCGAGGCCTTCCTCTGCATCCAGCCCCACTTCGGCTTGTGGCTCAAGACCTTCAATGTCAAGCCAAAGGTTGTGAAGGGCAGCCAAGCGGAGTGCGGAGGCGCCATGGTGGGCAAGATGCCCAATGTTACTTGGCTCGAGGACGCCTTCATGGAAACCATCAAGGGGTAGCAATCGGGGTGGTTCTACATCACCGAGCCGTGTGACCCTAAATGGGCAGCGGCCCCCGAATTCAGATCTGGCATCCCCACACGGCTCACCTCTTGGAAAGAGAGTGGCATGACCTGGGGAAATTCGGAGGAGCTGACCGGACTCCAAGCCTGCGTCCAAAAGCTAGTGAACAAGAAGCTCAAGCTTGTCAACATAGTCCAGGTCATGCTCATCCGCCGGATTCTCCCGTGCCAACAACGGGCCTTTAAATTGTGGGAGTTTGATCCGACCCAGCACCGAACCTTGAACAGGCTCTTCGACACTACGTACGAAGAGGCCTGGAAGGTGCTGTTCAAGGGCGCCGAGGCCCCCGTATCCGCTACTGAAGATCGCGGATTCCGCTCGCAACGTCCAGCTGACAAGGTAAGCCATGTTATCCTTTATGGGACACTTGCTTTTCATAGTTTGACTCTATGTGGGATCTAAACTCTCTCTCCTTTAACAGGACTGGCTGAAGAAGGCCGGGCAGACTAACTGTCCGGCTCCTTTGCCAGAAGACCCAGCGGACGCCCGCTTAACAGGGCTGCTGGTTCCGGCACCCCACGTGGTGCCGGAGAAGAAGGCCAAGAAGAAGGCCACTGGCACTCGAAAGAGTTCCCGTTTTCAGGTGTTATCGGACTCATCGTCCGATGACTCCGAGGCGGACTCCTCCCACGAGGACGAGGAGGAGAAGAAAGAGGCCTCTCCCCCAGCGGGAGGAGGGAAGAAAAGGAAGGCCTCCCCAACGAGGGAGGCCGAAGGGTCCAAGAAGGGAAGGACTCTTCCCCCGGACTGTTCCGCCAACGCCGGTGACGACGACGAGGATTGGCCTTCAAGGGCCAAGCCCCTGGCGAGATTGTAAGTATCCGGACTTCCGAATAACTTCATGATTTTTCTTTTTGCCACACGGTGTCTTTCTAATGTCGCATACAACCCTGCAGTCCGCCCAAGGACGATCTTCTCGCTTCGTCGAGCGGGTCCTTGGGTACGTCGGATGTGAATAGTACTTCACTTCCAACCGCCTCCACCCCCCGTGACGCCGACGACACCGAGGTGGGATCCCAGAGAGGGACCCACCCGGAGGAGGAGGCCCCGGAGGTGCCACAGGGCAACCTCCCGGACTTCGTACCGGACTCCGCACCGGAACCTGCAGTGGTTCCGGAGTCCGGCAGGCGGCCCCTTCGTAAGAAGGGCAAGACCGTGACGCCAGCGGCCTCCGTCCAACCGAAGGCGCCGAATAACTTGCTGGAGGCGCTCAACGGCGCTTCCATTAAGGAGGAACACCGCATTGTCATGAGTGCGGTGATTCAGAAGGTTCATCTCGCGAAAAGCGGGCTGACCGAAGCCTGCAGCAGCCTTCTAACAGGCTTTGAGGTAAGAATATTAATATATGTAAAATAGTACCGCATAGACAGTAGCCCCTGATGCTCGGTTTGGTGTTCGGAAAGAAAAGCCGGACTGAGGATCTAAAAAGATATACACAGGAGTCTTAAAAATATGTCAATATGGGATTGCAGGCTGCGCTGCTCACCTCTGCCGCACTAACTGCGGAGGTTGATGCTTTGAAGCAAAACCTCGAGCGGTCCGAGAACGAGCTCGGCCGTGCCAAGAAGCAGCTCGAGGACAAGGAAGGTGAGTAACACCTTATTAAAGTTGTACCTTACAGAAAAGGATTTGGTTGCAAGAGAAATGACAAGGATAACGTGGGTACTTCAGGGGCCACGAACGAGGTGGCGACCCTGAAGGAGGCGGTGTCCGCGGCCGAACGTAATGCGGCCGTGGAGCATGCTGGGCGAGAGAAGTAGGAGGCGCGGGTGGCGGAGGTACAGCAAGAGCTCCAGGCTCTCATGGAAAAGCGTGAGAGTTTGGAGCGCGACTCAAAGACTCGAGAGTCCGAGCTTGCATCGGCTCTTGAGAGTGCCAAAGCCGCTAAGGCCGAAGCCCACAAGGCCCTTCAGAAAATCGAGGCGTTGAAGAAAATAGCGGCGGGTAAGTCATTTTTTATGCAAAGCAAGCATGTGAATGTGAATTACCTGTTACTTACCCGAATTCGGAGCTCTCCAGGAGCGTTCGCAGATCTGCCCTGCAGCGTGTCCGATGTTGCCGCTTTCTACAGGGCCGAGGAGGGGAGCTCAACAGAGAAGGTCTTCTGGTCTCAGTATGCTGAGGCCGGACATCCGGTGCCCATTAGCGATCAGCTGAAGCAGCTGGTCGAGCTCCACAAGGTGGCCAAACAGGCCATGAAGGGCCTCATAGTTCGGCTGTGGCCCAAGGAGGCCATGCCTGGGAGCTACTTCGGCCTGGTGCGGCGGCTGGTGGATGCTTGTCCCTGGGTTGAAGTCATCAAGCAATCCGCCTGTATTGAAGGTGCCCGTTGGGCCCTTGCCCGTGCTAAGGTGCACTGGGGCAAGATGGATGCTGAGAAGCTTGTGACAGACCCGCCACCGCCGGGCAAGGAGTATCGCACACCCGAGATGTATTATAAGGGAGTCCTGAAGGGTGCCCGCATTATTGCGGGTGAGTGCTCCAAAAATGTAATATTTGAGTAGACTCGCAATTTGTTATCCTGTGCGCTGAAAACTTTGTTCATATGCGCTAAGCAACGCTTGTTGATTTAAAATATTACCTTCTGTGCGGCTATTTATCAAATCTGAGAGATGGCAAGTTGTCGGCTTCAGCCCCCATGCCACGAGTGCTGGGGTGTTCGGGATAAATTTGAGCACTCTTGTTCCCATATTTGGGTCCATCTAGGAAGGCGCTGAACACAACGAACGAGGCAACCGGACTTATAATGCTTGAACAGTCTCACTTAGCCATAGAATTCTATAATTTTAAATTTCGGCGAAGCCCCTAGTGTTCGGAAGGCCGAATTCAGGGCGCTATCCATGCCTGGGCCGGACAAAGCCGGTTCCTCGCTCTAAGCGGCATAAGTCTTTAGGGACTCGAAAAAACCTCTCGAACAGCGACCGGCTCTCGCCTCATCATGATGGTCAGTTTTAGCTTTCTCCACTAAGGCGCGCGCCCAGCTCAACTGGGACGCAATCGCAGTGGTTCTCCCAGTGCTACCTTAGCCGATACAACAGAACGTAAGGTACCAAAACATGGGAGCCGGGCAAACCCAACTATTGACCTAAGACATGATTCGGAGCGGATGCATATAATGCTATAAGTTCGGGGTGCCGCACTTGTGAAAGTGTTCGGACTTATCACACCATAATGTGGGGAACTTAAGCCCCTGGTGTATTTAGCCGTACCAAAGTGTACGGATGCGACATTGTCATAATGAACATATGTATAAGAAAGGAATGCAATTATAAGCAAAAAGGTGTTGCATTGTTTATTCAAGAAATGCTGCCATGAATGCAGAACGATACAAGTAGTGCGGTAAGCAAGGGATGGGACTATTAAACATGTCCCCCTCCAGGGGTAGGCTGCGGAATGGTGTATAAAACAGATTTAATGCTCGTAATGGAGACCACCTGGATATTCGTCGTAGCCTTTCTCCTTCCCTGGCTGTTGCATCGTGAGTTCGGCCGGTCTACTGCCGGACAGGGCCTTTGGTGAACGGAGTCCTATGGGTAAGAAAGAAAAAAAAAAGAATGACACACTTGGGAGCCCCTGATGTGTTTAAGCCGCATTCTGGGCCTGTCGTGGTCGTGCCCCTCCCCCTATGCCCATGGTATCTCCAGAGCGTAATGATGTACGCGAAGGACCAGTCTTGCAACTTTGCGAGGGCTGGGGTTGGGGCCGCATTGCTACGCGTGCTCGGAACGTGCCAGGTGGTCTTGTTGTAGGTTACTCCGGACGCGTTTAGTCGTGTCCGATCGCTTAACGGCCAGACTCGAGAATTGCCTTAAGAGGCTGCATTGTATTTCTGTCGCGAGAGCCGCTGTATGTTCCTCTGTTCGGAGGGAGCGTTCAGTGTTTCCATTGACCGTGATGACTCCTTGAGGGCCTGGCATCTTGAGCTTGAGGTATGCGTAGTGCGGCACCGCGTTGAACTTTGCAAACGCGGTCCGTCCGAGCAAAGCATGATAGCCGCTGCGGAACGGAACTATGTCGAAGATTAACTCCTCGCTTCGGAAGTTATCCGGGGATCCGAAGACCACTTCCAGTGTAACTGAGCCTGTACAATTGGCCTCTACACCTGGTATGACGCCTTTGAAGGTCGTCTTTGTGGGTTTAATCCTTGAGGGGTCTATGCCCATCTTGCGCACTGTGTCCTGATAAAGCAGGTTCAGGCTGCTGCCGCCGTCCATTAGGACTCTGGTGAGGTGAAATCCATCGACGATTGGGTCTAAAACCAATGCAGCGAATCCGCCGTGGCGGATGCTGGTGGGGTGGTCCCTTCGATCAAAAGTGATCGGGCAGGAGGACCATGGGTTGAACTTCGGGGCGACTGGCTCCATCGCGTATACGTCCCTAAGTGCTCGCTTCCGCTCCCTCTTGGGTATGTGGGTTGCGTATATCATGTTCACCGTCCGCACTTGTGGGGGGAAACCCTTCTGTCCTCTATTGTTCGGTGGTCGGGTCTCTTCTTCGTCATCACTATGCAGCCCCTTGCCATTGTTTTCGGCAATTAGCTTGCCTGCCTGCTTGAATACCCAACAGTCCCTGTTGGTGTGGTTGGTTGGTTTTTCGGGGGTGCCGTGTATCTGGCACGAGCGATCGAGTATTCAGTCCAAATTGGACGGACCCGGAGTAGTTCTTTTGAATGGCTTTTTCCGCTGACCGGGTTTGGAGCCTCTGAATCCGGCATTGACTGTCGTATCCTCATTATTGTCGCCCTTAATGCGGCGTTTGTTCTTGTTGCGACGCGACCTGCCATTGCGGTCCTTGGTATCCGGACTGCCAGAATTTTTGCTAAGGTTGTTGCTGCGGGCTAGCCAGCTGTCCTCTCCCGCGCAGAAGCGGGTCATGAGTGATGTGAGGGATGCCATGGATTTCGGCTTTTCCTGTCCTAGGTGCCGGGCAAACCACTCGTCGCGGATGTTATGTTTGAAGGCCGCGAGGGCCTCCGCATCCGGACAGTCGACGATTTGATTTTTCTTAGTTAAGAACCGTGTCCAGAATTGTCTGGCCGATTCATCTGGCTACTGAATTATGTGGCTTAGGTCGTCAGCGTCTGGTGGTCGCACATACATGCCCTGGAAGTTATCAAGGAATGCGGCTTCCAGGTCCTCCCAACACCCAATTGATTTTGCTGGCAAGCTGTTAAGCCAATGCCGAGCTGGTCCTTTAAGCTTGAGTGGGAGGTATTTGATGGCGTGAAGATCGTCCCTGCGGGCCATGTGGATATGAAGGAGATAGTCTTCGATCCAAACCGCGGGGTCTGTTGTGCCATCATAGGATTCAATATTCACGGGTTTAAACCCTTCGGGGATTTGATAATCCATTACTTCATCTGTGAAGCATAGTGGGTGTGCGGCGCCTCTGTATTGGGCTATATCACGACGGAGCTCAAGCGAGCTTTGTCTACTGTGTTCAGCCCGTCCGGACTTGCTGTGTCCGGCGCGACGGTTGTCGTCACGTATCATGGGGCGCCCACGCGATCCGTAGATCGATCTTGATTGTCTTACCTTATCCTCCAATATATCTCGCAAGTCCGGAGCGTTCCCCTGTGGCCTTGTGCTTTTCAAGCGGTGCCGGGGTACGGTTCTAGTGGAGGGTCTAGAGGCCTCTCTGTCGCGGCCACGAGGTGGTCGGTCAGCCGTATTATGCGCTGGTGATGCAGGTTTATATGCCTCCTCCTCTAATCGGGGGAGCAACTTGCGTTTGGGGTAGCTTTTGGAGGGGCGTTCGAGCTCATGCTCTTCGGCCGCAAGGACTTCAGTCCATCTGTCGGCTAGCAGATCTTGATCAGCTCTAAGCTGTTGCTGCTTTTTCTTGAGGTTGTTTGCCGTGGCCATAAGCCTGCGTTTAAAACGCTCTTGTTCTACGAGATCCTCAGGCACAACAAATTCGTCGTCGTCGAGGCTTGCCTCGTCTCCGGAGGGAGGCATGTAATTATCATCCTCTACCTCTTCGTCTGCCGCTCTCTCATGAGGGCTGGCTTCTCCGTCCTCCTGTGCTGAATCTTGCTGGAGGGGGTTGTCTTCGGCACTGTGTGGGGTATTATTATCTCCGGTGCCGGAATCTCCATTCTTGCTGTGGCGGGATTTAGAGCGGCGCCGCTAACGCCGACGCTTGGGCTGTTTCTTGGAGGGGTCTTCCTCCGCTGTTCCCTCGCCATTCCCATCCTTTGGGATATCCACCATGTATATGTCATATGACGAGGTGGCTTTCCAGTGCCCAGTAGGCGCTGGTTCTTGGTCGCCTCCGGCATCGTCGTCCATACCGTCGATGTCTTCGGAGTCGAAGTCTAGCATGTCGGTTAGATCCTCGACAGTGGTTACTAAGTGGGTGGTGGGTGGGCTTTGAATTTCTTCACCGTCCGCATCCCAACCGTCCTGACCGCAGTCCGGCCAGGGCTCTCCTGATAACGAGAGATACTTTAGCGAACTCAGGATGTCGCTTAAAGGTGAGTGCTGAAAGATGTCCGCAGCGGTGAACTCCATGATCAGCGCCCAATCGGATTCGATTGGAGGGGGCGTAGGAGGTTCGGAGTCCGGCAAGGAGTCCGGCACCTCGGAGTCACGAGCTTCACAAGGGACAAGGTCAGTATTCGGCTCTATCGCCGTAGAGGTTGCAGCCCTCAAGGCGGTGGCTAACCACCCGTCCTCGACCTGCATAGCCAGCTCCGAATTGAGGGTCGGAGCGAACTCGTGTGCGGACTCCAGGGCACTGTCTGGTAGCAGAGCTAAATCATGCCCATCGTGACAGTGCGGCGCGCTAGGCTGTGGCTCGAATCCATCGAAGATCAAGTCTCCGCGGATGTCAGCCGTGAAGTTCAGACTTCCAAATCTGACCTGACGGCCAGGGGCGTAGCTTTTGATCTGCTCCAAATGGCCAAACGAATTGGCCTGCAGTGCAAAGCCGCCGAATATGAAGATCTATCCGGGGAGAAAAGTCTCACCCTGGACCACGTCGTTGTTGATGATCGAAGGAGCCATCGAGCCTATCGGTGACGACACAGAGGAACTCTCAATGAAAGCACCAATGTCGGTGTCAAAACCGGCGGATCTCGGGTAGGGGATCCCGAACTGTGCGTCTAGGCGGATGGTAACAGGAGACAAGGGACATGATGTTTTACCCAGGTTCGGGCCCTCTTGATGGAGGTAAAACCCTACGTCCTGCTTGATTGATATTGATGATGTGGGTATTACAAGAGTAGATCTACCACGAGATCAAGGAGGCTAAACCCTAGAAGCTAGCCTATGGTATGATTGTTGTTCGTCCTAAGGACTAAAACCATCCGGTTTATATAGACACTGGAGAGGGCTAGGGTTACACAGAGTCGGTTACAATGGTAGGAGATCTACATATCCGTATCGCCAAGCTTGCCTTCCACGCCAAGGAAAGTCCCATCCGAACACGGGACGAAGTCTTCAATCTTGTATCTTCATAGTCTTGGAGTCCGGCCGATGATGATAGTTCGGCTATCCGGACACCCCCTAGTCCAGGACTCCCTCAGCCACAATCATCCTTTCTGTACACACCTTTTTGGGAGAAGCCTATTTGATTAGAATTTGCTAGAATACTCTATGTGCTTCACTTATATTTTTTGAGGTTGATAGTTTTTGCTCTAGTACTTCACTTATATCTTTTAGAGCATGGTGGTGCCTTAATTTTGAAGAAATTGCTAGCCTCTCATGCTTCACTTATATTATTTTGAGAGTCTTTTAGAACAGCATGGTATTTGCTATTATCTTAAAGTTGGTCCTAGAATGATGAGCATCCAAGTTGGGTATAATAAAAACTATCATAGGAAGTGAATTGGATGCTATGATCAATTTGATGCTTGATAATTGTTTTGAGATATGGAGGTAGTGATATTAAAGTCATGCTAGTTGGGTGATTATGAATTCAAAGAATGCTTGTGTTGAAGTTAGCAAGTCCCGTAGCATGCACGTATGGTTAAAGTTGTGTAACAAATTTGAAACATGAAGTGTACCTCGCTTGTGCATCCTTATGAGTGGCGGTCGGGGACGAGCGATGGTCTTTTCCTACCAATCTATCCCCCTAGGAGCATGTGCGTAGTACTTGATTTTTGATGACTTCTAAATTTTTGCAATAAGTATATGAGTTCTTTTGACTAATGTTGAGTCCATGGATTATACGCACTTTTACCTTTCCGCCTTTGCTAGCCTCTTCGGTACCGTGCATTGCCCTTTCTCACCTTGAGAGTTGGTGCAAACTTCGTCGGTGCATCCAAAACCCGTGATATGATATGCTCTATCACACATAAACCTCCTTATATCTTCCTCAAAACAGCCACCATACCTACCTATTTATGGCATTTCCATAGCCATTCCGAGATATATTGCCATGCAACTTTCCACTGTTCCATTTATCATTATGACACGCATTACTTTTGTCATATTGCCATTGCATGATCATGTAGTTGACATCGTATTTGTGGCAAAGCCACCATGCATTATTTTTCATACATGTCACTCTTGATTCATTGCACCATCCCGGTACATCGCCGGAGGCATTCATATAGAGTCATATCTTGTTCTAGTTTCGAGTTGTAATTCATATGTTGTAATCAATGAAAGTGTGATGATCATCATTATTAGAGCATTGCCCAAAGAAAAAAAAGAAAAAAAAAAGAAGAAAGGCCAAAAGAAAAAAAAGAAAGGCCCAAAAAAAAGGAAAACAAAAAGAAAAAAGGAATAAATAAAAAGGGCAATGTTGCTATCTCTTTTTCCACACTTGTGCTTCAAAGTAGCACCTTGTTCTTCTGTAGGACCTTGAGAAGAGGTGTCTAGAGGGGGGTGATTAGACACTAAGTACCAAAGTTGCAGTTTTTAAGTTCTTAAAGTTTAAGTGGGGTTTAGGCACAAGTTTAACATTCACAACACATATCAAGCAAGCATGCAAAGAGTATAGGAGCAGCGGAAAGTAAAGCATGCAACTTGCAAGAATGTAAAGGGAAGGGTTTGGAGGATTCAAACGCAATGGGAGACATGGATGTTTTGGCGTGGTTCCGATAGGTGGTGCTATTGTACATCCACGTTGATGGAGACTTCAACCCACGAAGGGTAACGATTGCGCGAGTCCACGGAGGGCTCCACCCACGAAGGGTCCATGAAGAAGCAACCTTGTCTATCCCACCATGGCCATCGCCCACGAAAGACTTGCCTCACTAACGGTAGATCTTCACGAAGTAGGCGATCTCCTTGCCCATACAAACTCCTTGGTTCAATTCCACAATCTTGTCGGAGGCTCCCAAGTGACACCTAGCCAATCTAGGAGACACCACTCTCCAAGAAGTAACAAATGGTGCGTTGATGATGAACTCCTTGCTCTTGTGCTTCAAATGATAGTCTCCCCAACACTCAACTCTCTCTCTCATAGGATTTGGATCTGGTGGAAAGAGGGTTTGAGTGGAAAGCAACTTGGGGAAGGCTAGAGATCAAGATTCATATGGTAGGAATGGAATATCTTGGCCTCAACACATGAGTAGGTAGTTCTTTCTCAGAAATGGTAAGTTGGAAGTGTAGGTTTAGTCTGATGGCTCTCTCCACGAATGAAGAGGAGGTGGAGGGGTATATATAGCCTCCACATAAAATCTAACCGTTACACACAATTTACCAAACTCGGTGGGACCGAATCAACAAACTCGGTCAGACCGATTTAGCAAATTTAGTGACCGTTAGGATTTTCGGTGGGACCGAAATGCAACTCGGTAGGACCGATATTGTTAGGGTTAGGGCATAACGTAATCTCGGTAAGACCGATTACACAAACTCAGTGGGACCGATTTGGGTAATTAGCTAACCAGAGAGTTGGTCAGGCAAACTCGGTGGGACCGATTATTCAAACTCGGCGGGACCGATTTTGATAATAAGTTAACCAGAGAGTTTGCATTGTAATCTCGGTAGTACCGATTGCTCAAACTCGGTGAGACCGATTTTGATAATGGACATACACATACAGATTACAATCCCATCTCGGTGAGACCGAGATCCCTATCGGTGAGACCGATTTGCCTAGGGTTTGTGGCAGTGGCTATGTCATCAAAACTCGGTGGCGCCGGATGGAAAGAATCAGTGTGGCCGAGTTTGACTTTAGGTTTAGGACATATATGTGGAAGTGGGAAAGTAGGTGAGGGTTTTGGAGCATATCACTAAGCACTGTGGAGCAAGAAACTCATTAAGCAACACCTAATCCCTCCTTGATAGTATTTGCTTTTCCTATAGAATCAATGTGATCTTGGATCACTAAAATGTAAAATGAAGAGTCTTGAGCTTGAAGCTTGAGCCAATCCTTTGTCCTTAGCATCTTGAAGGAGTTCCCACAACCTCTAGTCCATGCCACTCCAT
Organism: Triticum aestivum; assembly: GCF_018294505.1. Taxonomy (NCBI): domain Eukaryota; kingdom Viridiplantae; phylum Streptophyta; class Magnoliopsida; order Poales; family Poaceae; genus Triticum; species Triticum aestivum. The sequence continues at coordinate 665,109,781 of NC_057798.1, read as the reverse complement.
TGTTGAACTTATCTGAAACATACTAGATAGAAGTGTTAGTCCAACAAGAGATATGTTGATATTAATTACCAAAACCACCTAGGGAGCACTTGTGCTTTCAATCTCCCCCTTTTTGGTAATTGATGACAACATACATCAAAGCTTTAGATAAAGATATAAAGAACAGCAAGTAAAGCTTTGGAAAGACATGTAACAAGCATAGGCTCCCCCTACATGTATGTAATCATGTGAACATGGAATATAGAAGCATGTGAGTGTTGGGGAACGTTGCAGAAAACAAAAAATTTCCTACTTGTTTCACCAAGATCATCTAGGAGTTCATCTAGGAATGAGTGATTAGATGCATCTACATACCTTTGTAGATCACGCACGGAAGCGTTCAAAAGAATGGTGATGATGTAGTCGTACTCGACGTGATCCAAATCACCGATGACCAGCGCCGAACGGACGGCACCTCCGCGTTCAACACACGTACGGGACGGGAGACGTCTCCTCCTTCTTGATCCAGCAAGGGGGGAGGAGAGGTTGATGAAGATCCAGCAGCACGACGGCGTGGTGGTGGATGCAGGGCGTCACAGCAGCAGGGCTTCGCCGAGACTACGAGGGAGAGACGTAACGGGGGGGATGGAGGCGCCAGGGGCTGGTCTCAAATCCCTCCTCTCCCCCCCACTATATATAGGGGTGCCAAGGGGGGGGCGCCGGCCCTAGTAGATGGCATCTACTAGGGGGGGCGGCGGCCAAGGGGAGGTTTCCCTCCCCCCCAAGGCACCTAGGGGTGCCTTCCACCACATGGACTCTTCCATGGTGGAAACCCTAGGCGCATGGGCCTATAGGGGCTGGTGCCCTTGGCCCATCTAGGCCAAGGCGCACCCCCTACAGCCCATGTGGCCCCCCGGGACAGGTGGCCCCACCCGGTGGACCCCCGGGACCCTTCCGGTGGTCCCGGTACAATACCGATAACCCCGAAACTTGTCCCGATGCCCGAAATAGCACTTCCTATATATAATTCTTTACCTCCGGACCATTCCGGAACTCCTCGTGACGTCCAGGATCTCATCCGGGACTCCGAACAACATTCGGGTTTCTACATATACATATCTTCATAACCCTAGCGTCACCGAACCTTAAGTGTGTAGACCCTACGGGCTCGGGAGACAAGCAGACATGACCGAGACGACTCTCCGGTCAATAACCAACAGCGGGATCTGGATACCCATGTTGGCTCCCACATGCTCCACGATGATCTCATCGGATGAACCACGATGTCGAGGATTTAATCAATCCCGTACGCTATTCCCTTTGTCTATCGATATGTTACTTGCCCGAGATTCGATCGTCGGTATCCCAATACCTCGTTCAATCTCGTTACCGGCAAGTCACTTTACTCGTACCGTAATGCATGATCCCGTGACCAGACACTTGGTCACTCTGAGCTCATTATGATGATGGATTACCGAGTGGGCCCAGTGATACCTCTCCGTCATACGGAGTGACAAATCCCAGTCTTGATCCATGTCACCCAACAGACACTTTCGGAGATACCCGTAGTCTACCTTTATAGTCACCCAGTTACGTTGTGACGTTTGGCATACCCAAAGCACTCCTACGGTATCCGGGAGTTACACGATCTCATGGTCTAAGGAAAAGATACTTTGACATTGGAAAACTCTAGCAAACGAACTATACGATCTTGTGCTATGTTTAGGATTGGGTCTTGTCCATCACATCATTCTGCCAATGATGTGATCTCGTTATCAATGACATCCAGTGTCCATAGTCAGGAAACCATGACTATCTGTTGATCAACGAGCTAGTCAACTAGAGGCTCACTAGGGACATGTTGGTGTCTGTTATTCACACATGTATTACGATTTCCGGATAACACAATTATAGCATGAATAAAGACAATTATCATGAACAAGGAAATATAATAATAATGCTTTTATTATTGCCTCTAGGGCATATTTCCAACAGTCTCCCACTTGCACTAGAGTCAATAATCTAGTTACATTGTGATGAATCGAACACCCATGGAATTCTGGTGTTGATCATGTTTTGCTCTAGGGAGAGGTTTAGTCAACGGATCTGCTATATTCAGGTCCGTATGTACTTTACAAATCTCTATGTCTCCATCTTGAACATTTTCACGAATGGAGTTGAAGCGACGCTTGATGTGCCTTGTCTTCTTGTGAAATCTGGGCTCCTTGGCAAGTGCAATAGCTCCAGTGTTGTCACAGAAGAGCTTGATCGGCCCCGACGCATTGGGTATGACTCCTAGGTCGGTGATGAACTCCTTCACCCATATTGCTTCATGTGCTGCCTCCGAGGCTGCCATGTACTCCGCTTCACATGTAGATCCCGCCACGACGCTTTGCTTGCAACTGCACCAGCTTACTGCCCCACCATTCAAAATATACACGTATCCGGTTTGTGACTTAGAGTCATCCAGATCTGTGTCGAAGCTAGCGTCGACGTAACCCTTTACGACGAGCTCTTCGTCACCTCCATAAACGAGAAACATTTCCTTAGTCCTTTTCAGGTACTTCAGGATATTCTTGACCGCTGTCCAGTGTTCCTTGCCGGGATTACTTTGGTACCTTCCGACCAAACTGACGGCAAGGTTAACATCAGGTCTGGTACACAGCATGGCATACATAATAGAACCTATGGCTGAGGCATAGGGGATGGCGCTCATCTCTTCTATATCTTCTGCCGTGGTCGGACATTGAGCTGAGCTCAATTTCACACCTTGTAACACAGGCAAGAACCCCTTCTTGGATTGATCCATATTGAACTTCTTCAATATCTTATCAAGGTATGTGCTTTGTGAAAGACCTATGAGGCGTCTTGATCTATCTCTATAGATTTTGATGCCTAATATATAAGCAGCTTCTCCAAGGTCCTTCATTGAAAAACTTTTATTCAAGTAGGCCTTGATGTTGTCCAAGAGTTCTATATCATTTCCCATCAACAGTATGTCATCTACATATAATATGAGAAATGCTACAGAGCTCCCACTCACTTTCTTGTAAACGCAGGCTTCTCCATAAGTCTGTGTAAACCCAAACGCTTTGATCATCTCATCAAAGCGAATGTTCCAACTCCGAGATGCTTGCACCAGCCCATAAATCGAGCGTTGGAGCTTGCATACTTTGTCAGCATTCTTAGGATCGACAAAACCTTCCGGCTGCATCATATACAATTCTTCCTTAAGGAAACCATTAAGGAATGCCGTTTTGACGTCCATTTGCCATATTTCGTAATCATAGAATGCGGCAATTGCTAACATGATTCGGACGGACTTCAGCTTCGCTACCGGTGAGAAAGTCTCATCGTAGTCAACCCCTTGAACTTGTCGATAACCCTTAGCGACAAGCCGAGCTTTATAGATGGTCACATTACCATCCGCGTCTGTCTTCCTCTTAAAGATCCATTTATTTTCTATGGCTCGCCGCTCAACGGGCAAGTTAGTCAAAGTCCATACTTTGTTTTCATACATGGATCCTATCTCGGATTTCATGGCTTCTAGCCATTTGTCGGAATCCGGGCCCGCCATCGCTTCTTCATAGTTCGAAGGTTCACCGTTGTCTAACAGCATGATTTCCAAGACAGGGTTGCCGTACCACTCTGGTGCGGAACGTGTCCTTGTGGACCTTCGAATTTCAGTAGGGGCTTGATCAGAAGTATCTTGATCATTATCATTAACTTCCTCTCTAGTCGGTGCAGGCACCTCAGGAACACTTTCTTGAGTTGCGCCATTTTCCGTTTCAAGAGGTAATACTTCATCAAGCTCTACTTTCCTCCCACTTACTTCTTTCGAGAGAAACTCTTTCTCTAGAAAGGACCCATTCTTGGCAACAAAGATCTTGCCTTCGGATCTGAGGTAGAAGGTGTACCCAATAGTTTCTTTTGGGTATCCTATGAAGACACATTTCTCCGATTTAGGTTCGAGCTTTTAAGGTTGAAGTTTCTTGACATAAGCATCGCATCCCCAAACTTTTAGAAATGACAGCTTAGGTTTCTTCCCAAACCATAATTCATACGGTGTCGTCTCAACGGATTTCGACGGAGCCCTATTTAAAGTGAATGCGGCAGTCTCTAAAGCATAGCCCCAAAAAGAAAGCGGTAAATCGGTAAGAGACATCATAGATCGCACCATATCTAACAGAGTGCGATTACGACGTTCAGACACACCATTACGCTGAGGTGTTCCAGGCGGCGTGAGTTGTGAAACTATTCCACATTTTCTTAAGTGTGTGCCAAACTCGTGACTCAAGTATTCTCCTCCACGATCTGATCGTAGAAACTTGATTTTCCTGTCACGTTGATTTTCAACCTCACTCTGAAATTCCTTGAACTTTTCAAAGGTTTCAGACTTGTGTTTCATTAAGTAGATATACCCATACCTACTTAAATCATCAGTGAGGGTGAGAACATAACGATAGCCACCGCGAGCCTCAACACTCATTGGACCGCACACATCAGTATGTATGATTTCCAATAAGTCGGTTGCTCGCTCCATTGTTCCTGAGAACGGAGTCTTGGTCATTTTACCCATAAGGCATGGTTCGCACGTGTCAAATGATTCATAATCAAGTGACTCTAAAAGTCCATCAGCATGGAGCTTCTTCATGCGTTTGACACCTATGTGACCAAGGCGGCAGTGCCACAAGTATGTGGGACTATCATTATCAACCTTACTTCTTTTGGTACTCACATTATGAACATGTGTAGCATCACGTTCGAGATTCATAAAGAATAAACCATTCACCATAGGAGCATGACCATAAAACATATCTCTCATAAAAATGGAACAACCATTATTCTCAGATTTAAAAGAGTAGCCATCTTGAATTAAACGAGATCCCAATACAATGTTCATGCTCAAAGCTGGCACTAAATAACAATTATTAAGGTTTAAAACTAATCCCGAAGGGAGATGCAGAGGTAGCGTGCCGATGGCGATCACATTGACCTTGGAACCATTCCCGACGCGCATCGTCACCTCGTCCTTTGCCAGTTTCCGCTTATTCCGTAGCCCCTGCTTTGAGTTACAAATGTGAGCAACTGCACCGGTATCAAATACCCAGGAGCTACTACGGGCACTAGTAAGGTACACATCAATTACATGTATATCACATATACCTTTTGTTTTGCCGGCCTTCTTATCCGCTAAGTACTTAGGGCAGTTCCGCTTCCAGTGACCGCTTCCCTTAAAAGCACTCAGTCTCGGGCTTGGGTCCATTCTTTGGCTTCTTCCCGGCAGCTTGCTTGCCGGGCGCGGCAACCTCCTTGCCGTCCTTCTTGAAGTTCTTTTTACCCTTGCCTTTCTTGAACTTAGTGGTTTTATTGACCATCAACACTTGATGTTCCTTCCTGACTTCTACCTCTGCTGATTTCAGCATAGCAAATACTTCGGGAATGGTCTTTTCCATCCCCTGCATATTGAAGTTCATCACAAAGCTCTTGTAGCTTGGTGGAAGCGACTGGAGGATTCTGTCAATTACCGCATCATCCGGGAGATTAACTCCCAGCTGAGTCAAGCGGTTATGCAACCCAGACATAGTGAGTATGTGCTCACTGACAGAACTGTTTTCCTCCATCTTACAGCTGAAGAATTTGTCAGAGACTTCATATCTCTCGACCCGGGCATGAGCTTGGAAAACCATTTTCAGATCTTCGAACATCTCATATGCTCCATGTCTCTCAAAACGCTTTTGGAGCCCCGGCTCTAGGCTGTAAAGCATGCCGCACTGAACGAGGGAGTAGTCATCGGAACGTGCCTGCCAAGCGTTCATAACATCTTGTTCTGTAGGGAGAATGGGTGCGTCACCAAGCGGTGCTTGTAGGACATAATCTTTCTTGGCAGCTATGAGGATGATCCTCAGGTTCCGGACCCAGTCCGTATAGTTGCTGCCATCGTCTTTCAGCTTGGTTTTCTCTAGGAACGCGTTGAAGTTGAGGACTACGTTGGCCATTTGATCTACAAGACATATTGCAAAGATTTTAGACTAAGTTCATGATAATTAAGTTCAACTAATCAAATTATTAGTGAACTCCCACTTAGATTAGACATCCCTCCAGTCATCTAAGTATTACATGATCCGAGTTTAACTAGACCGTGTCCGATCATCACGTGAGACGGACTAGCCAACGTCGGTGAACATCTTCATGTTGATCGTATCTACTATACGACTCATGCTCGACCTTTCGGTCTTCTGTGTTCCGAGGCCATGTCTGTACATGCTAGGCTCGTCAAGTCAACCTAAGTGTTTGCATGTGTAAATCTGTCTTACACCTGTTGTATGTGAACGTCTGAATAAAACACCCGATCATCACGTGGTGTTTTGAAACAGCGAACTGTCGCAACGGTGCACAGTTAGGGGGAACACTTCTTGAAATTATTGTGAGGGATCATCTTATTTACTACCGTCGTTCTAAGTAAACAAGATGCAAAACATGATAAACATCACATGCAATCAAATAATAAACGTGACATGATATGGCCATTATCACATAGCTCCTTTGATCTCCATCTTGGGGCTCCATGATCATCTTGTCACCGGCTTGACACCATGATCTCCATCATCGTGTCTCCATGAAGTTGCTCGCCAACTATTACTTCTACTACTATGGCTAACGCATTTAGCAATAAAGTAAAGTAATTTACATGGCGTTTCTTGATGACACGCAGGTCATATAAAAGAATAAAGACAACTCCTATGGCTCCTGCCGGTTGTCATACTCATCGACATGCAAGTCGTGATTCCTATTACAATAGCATGAACATCTCATACATCACATATAGATCATTCATCATTCATCACAACTTTGGCCATATCATATCACAAACCACTTGCTGCAAAAACAAGTTAGACGTCCTCTAATTGTTGTTGCAAGTTTTACGTGGCTGAATTAGGGTTCTAGCAAGAACGTCTTCTTACCTACGTTAAAGCCACAACATGATTTGTCAACTTCTATTTACCCTTCATAAGGACCCTGTTCATCGATTCCGCTCCAACTAAAGTAGGAGAGACAGACACCCGCCAGCCACCTTATGCAACTAGTGCATGTTAGTCGGTGGAACCGGTCTCACGTAAGCGTACGTGTAAGGTTGGTCCGGGCCGCTTCATCCCACAATACCGCTGAAGCAAGAAAGGACTAGTAACGACAAGAAAGTTGACAAATCTACGCCCACAACAAATTGTGTTCTACTCGCGCAAGAAGAACTACGCATAGACCTAGCTCATGATGCCACTGTTGGGGAACGTTGCAGAAAACAAAAATTTTCCTACTCGTTTCACCAAGATCATCTAGGAGTTCATCTAGCAACGAGTGATTAGATGCATCTACATACCTTTGTAGATCGTGCACGGAAGCGTTCAAAAGAACGGTGATGATGTAGTCGTACTCGACGTGATCCAAATCACCGATGACCAGCGCCGAACGGACGGCACCTCCGCGTTCAACACACGTACGGGACGGGAGACGTCTCCTCCTTCTTGATCCAGCAAGGGGGGAGGAGAGGTTGATGAAGATCCAGCAGCACGACGGCGTGGTGGTGGATGCAGGGCGTCACAGCAGCAGGGCTTCGCCGAGACTACGAGGGAGAGACGTAACGGGGGGGATGGAGGCGCCAGGGGCTGGTCTCAAATCCCTCCTCTCCCCCCCACTATATATAGGGGTGCCAAGGGGGGGGCGCCGGCCCTAGTAGATGGCATCTACTAGGGGGGGCGGCGGCCAAGGGGAGGTTTCCCTCCCCCCCAAGGCACCTAGGGGTGCCTTCCACCACATGGACTCTTCCATGGTGGAAACCCTAGGCGCATGGGCCTATAGGGGCTGGTGCCCTTGGCCCATCTAGGCCAAGGCGCACCCCCTACAGCCCATGTGGCCCCCCGGGACAGGTGGCCCCACCCGGTGGACCCCCGGGACCCTTCCGGTGGTCCCGGTACAATACCGATAACCCCGAAACTTGTCCCGATGCCCGAAATAGCACTTCCTATATATAATTCTTTACCTCCGGACCATTCCGGAACTTCTCGTGACGTCCGGGATCTCATCCGGGACTCCAAACAACATTCGGGTTTCTGCATATACATATCTTCATAACCCTAGCGTCACCGAACCTTAAGTGTGTAGACCCTACGGGTTCGGGAGACAAGCAGACATGACCGAGACGACTCTCCGGTCAATAACCAACAGCGGGATCTGGATACCCATGTTGGCTCCCACATGCTCCACGATGATCTCATCAGATGAACCACGATGTCGAGGATTTAATCAATCCCGTACGCTATTCCCTTTGTCTATCGATATGTTACTTGCCCGAGATTCGATCGTCGGTATCCCAATACCTCGTTCAATCTCGTTACCGGCAAGTCACTTTACTCGTACCGTAATGCATGATCCCGTGACCAGACACTTGGTCACTCTGAGCTCATTATGATGATGCATTACCGAGTGGGCCCAGTGATACCTCTCCGTCATACGGAGTGACAAATCCCAGTCTTGATCCATGTCACCCAACAGACACTTTCGGAGATACCCGTAGTCTACCTTTATAGTCACCCAGTTACGTTGTGACGTTTGTCATACCCAAAGCACTCCTACGGTATCCGGGAGTTACACGATCTCATGGTCTAAGGAAAAGATACTTTGACATTGGAAAACTCTAGCAAACGAACTATACGATCTTGTGCTATGTTTAGGATTGGGTCTTGTCCATCACATCATTCTCCCAATGATGTGATCTCGTTATCAATGACATCCAGTGTCCATAGTCAGGAAACCATGACTATCTGTTGATCAACGAGCTAGTCAACTAGAGGCTCACTAGGGACATGTTGGTGTCTGTTATTCACACATGTATTACGATTTCCGGATAACACAATTATAGCATGAATAAAGACAATTATCATGAACAAGGAAATATAATAATAATGATTTTATTATTGCCTCTAGGGCATATTTCCAACAGTGAGAGCATAACCATGATAGAGCAGGCAATGTGTTACATGTATCTTGGCCATATGCATCAGAGCAAAGAATATTAAAGAAAATACCTTCATGCCCATGAGTCATTCTTGCAAACAGTATGTACATCAACAAGAATTCCTCATACACATGATTGTGATGCATATACTTACCTTGTAGTCTTGAGTTGGCTTAGGATGGAATGAACCTGTGTAAACAAGGTTAGATAACACAGATACATCTACTAGCCAGAGCAAACAGAAGAAACCACAAGAATACCAAGACTGGGATGACATGTAGAGAGTGAGTACTAAGTACCACATTTGATTAGACATGTCCCCAAGAGTAAAGATATGCAATGAATTTGAATGATTTGTTTCCCTTAGATGTCTTGCTCCCCCTGAATCTAGCATGGGATACTGGGAAAAGATAGGGAACAGAAAATCAGAGCTAAAAGATATAAATGAACAGAGTTAATGCAAGCTAATGCAAATAAGCATATATGAACATGTATTTCCCCTCAAGAAGACATGTGGCATCTCTCCTCTTGAACACCAAGCATCTGGGATCCTTGAGAAATACATTCTACTAGTATTCTCTCCCCCTGGAGATCTCTCTCTCTCCCTGAAGGATCTCTCTCCCCCTAAGAAGGTGATACTCTCTCTAAATGATAAGCTTTGATGTGATCTCTCTCTCCCCCTTTGACATCAATTTCCAAGAAGGGCTTGATAAAAATGTAATCTCTCTCTCCCCCTCTGGAATTTGTCGTGAATGGGTTTGATCCTTGAGTCACAACATAAAGCACTGATAAAAATGTGATGCTTGTAGAGGACAAGATTCATTGAGTGGAGCTGGATCAGAAGAAACACAGAATAAGTGGCAAACTGTTTTTCCTGTTGTGAAATCAGTGCCACCGAGTGATGTGCTTCGGTGGTACCGAAAGTTTTTGGTTGGACCGAAAATAACAAATCGGTGTAACCGAGTTCATCGCAGAGAAAACACTTGTCACCTCAGCTCACTAGACTAATAAGATCTCACAAAGATTTGCAGGGAATTTACTGAAAGATGTGCAAGGAATTGGATGCAGAAAATGCAGAGCAAACAGAAAGAAATCGAGATGAAGTTTTTTTTGAAAGGGGAAACAAATATGCATGAGACGAATGCAAAAACACAAAGACGAACACAAGAGAACTTCATCTAGAGATGGTCGGCGACAAAGTCACCTATGTTAGAGTATATTGACTTAGGAGTCAAGTGAGATCACTTGATCATAGGTCATACTCATCGTTTAAGCTCAAAATGGGGTTGCCATTTTTCGTTTAAGCATCTTGATGTATTCACATCTTGTCGAGTTGCTTTAACTCATGACTTGGAGTAAAGCTTCTCTAAGATGGAATAACATACCTTGGTTGGTGGTGTTGTCCATGTAGTTGAACTTGTGTGGGTTGCTTAAGGTTGATGTAGCTCATCAAGAATTTGGAGCACCACTTGGAATTTGAGTCCATCTTCCTACATGGGTTAGTTCTTGTAAGGAAGAGCACTTATATATATCCAAAAGTGACAATCATGAAGCTCAACATAGAATTTGTCAAAGGATATGTTTGAATGGTTTCGTGCTTCCTTGTCTTCAACCACGATAATGTAGAGACTTGGTGATGTAGAGATTGCTCAAGATATGAGTAGATTACAACCTCATGGAATTAGTTTCAACCAAGTACCTACATGGGTTAGATAACATGCAAGATACAAATATATCCAAGACACAAGATTTTCATCATAAGAGAAATATCAAGGATTAGTCATAAGCTCATGTCTTGCATATATCCAATGGAGTATCTACTCCAAGTTTGAAGCATCAATGATGTTCAATTCTCCTCTTAACCTTCGACTTGTGTGTAGCCTTGGGTGACGAGACGTGCTTTGTTGCGAACTACTTGTCCATCTTCATCTTGCTTGTTGCGAAACACCCATTTGGTACCGATGATGTTGTGGTTGTTGTCGGTCTTCTCAACCAATGTCCAAACTTGGTTCCTCTCAAAGTTGTGTAGCTCTTCATGCATAGCATTTATCCAATCCGGATCTTCCAATGCTTCTTCGACCTTCATAGGTTCAATGCTAGAGATGAAAGAATAGTTTTCACAAAAGTTAGCTAAACAAGTTTTAGAGCGAGTGATTCTCCCGATTTGAATGTCATTGTAGATTTTCTCGACGGGATGATCTTTAGCAATTCTTGCTCGAACTCATTAAAGCTTTTGCTTGGGTCTTCGTTGAACATCTTCTTCATCTTGTTCTTCTTCTTGGCCTTCTTCATTGTTGGCATTGTCGTTCTCTTGTCGTGGTGGAGAAGGAGGTTGTTGACGTTCATCTTGATGCACTTCCTCGTTTTCTTCATCTTGGTGTGTCCCACTTGTGGATGCTTCTGTATCAACTCTTGGTTCACCTTCTCGTGAAGTAGAAGCTTCCACTTGGACGGACGAGGTACTCTCCTTCACCTCCGTTGGACGGACCTTGCCAATAGACAAGTCTTGGATTGCTTCTGAAGGATCTTTGTCTCCTACATCAATTGGCAATTGCTCTACTTGCGAGCCGTTAGATTCATCAAACTTCACATCTACCGTCTCTTCAACCTTTCGGGTGAAATTGTTGTAGACACGGTAAGTGTGAGAGTTTGAGCCATAACCTAGTAGGAAACCTTCATGAGACTTAGGAGCAAATTTAGAACGACGATGCTTATCAAGAATGTAGCACTTTGAGCCGAATACTCGAAAGTATCCAACTTGGGGTTTGTTACCAGTGAGGAGCTCGTATGCCGTCTTGCCAAGTAGCTTGTGAAGATAAAAGCGATTTATTGCATGACAAGCTGTCTCAACCGCTTCTACCCAAAAGTGCTTCGGCTTCTTGTACTCATCAAGCATCGTTCTCGCCATTTCGATGAGAGTCTGGTTCTTCCTCTCAACAAGTCCATTTTGTTGAGGTGTGTACGTAGCCGAGAACTCGTGTGAAATCCCTTCTTCGTCAAGAAAGGTGTCAACATTTGCGTTCTTGAACTCCGTTCTGTTGTCGCTGCGAACCTTCTTGATCTTCACTTCAAATTGGTTTTGGGCCTTCCTAGCGAAGTTTTTGAAGATCTTGTGGACCTGCGATTTATCATCGAGAAAGAACACCCACGTAAATCTTGAAAAATCATCAACTATAACTAGACCAAAAGAATTTCCACTGAGACTCTTGTAAGAGTTGGGACCAAAAAGATCCATGTGAAGTAGCTTGAGTGGCCTCCTTGTGGTCATAATGTTCTTCATGGGATGCCTTCCTCCAACCTGTTTACCTGCTTGACAAGCACTGCAAAGTCTATCCTTATCAAATATGACATCATTAACTCCAAGGATATGATTCCCTTTAATAAGCTTGTCAAGATTTCGCATACCAACATGACCTAATCGTCTATGCCATAACCAACCTTTTGAGGATTTAGCAATGAAGCAAGTTTTAGGTTGAGCCTTTTTAGTGAAATCAACAATGTATAGATCACCTCTACGTACACCGGTAAAGACCATTTTATGATTGTCTCGACGAAACACTTGGCAATCAACTTCAGTAAATAGGACATTGAAACCGAAATCAGCAAGCCTAGATACTGAAAGTAAGTTGTATCCAAGAGATTCAACGAGCATGACATTTTGTATGGAGCTATCATGTGATATGGCCACCTTACCGAGGCCAACCACCTTACCCTTTGAGTTGTCACTGAAAGTGACATACTTTCGAGGACTATCATTTTCAGCAAGCTCACGAAACATGTCTTTATCTCCGGTCATGTGATCGGTACATCCACTATCAAGAACCCATTCCTTTGCTCCTGACATATATCCTCGAAAATTTGCCATAAGACCAAAGTGTCTCATTGCATCATCAAGATCGAAGTCACTATCATCATCCTCATCATAGTATCCATGTTCAACATCGTCATGTGGTGGATCAAATCCTAGAGAGGGTGATTCGTTACAGTGAGTTTGATAATGATCTTGTCTATGAATTTTTATAGCTTCGGAAATAATATGACTAATAATACCAACATTTCCTTTGGCACGCATAAGGTTTGTAAGCTCAAATAGACGATCACCAAACATAGGATCACTAGTATTCATTTTACTCAAAGCAATAGACTTATGGAGAATTTCATCAAGATTTTTCAAAGAATAATCTGGAAATCATTCCTCAAGAAATTTTCATATAGTGTAGGCACACTTAAAAGTAGGCAAACATCCAATCAAGTTTCTAGGCAATCCTCTAATAATAAGTTCGGCAGTTCTAAGATTCCTAATCATGTCAATTGACTCATCATGGGTTGGATGCATAGGGTCAACATAAGGTGCACAAGGGCTAGCAATGTACTTGTTCAAATGATATTGATTGAAAATTACAAGCATCTCATTTTTTCACTCATGAAAATACTCTCCATCAAGAATAGGCACTCTATGTCCAAGACTCCCCAAAGTAGACTCATCCATCTTCCTCCAATGGTGATTAAACCAAGGCAATGGAGACCAATGCTATGATACCACTTGTAGGACCTTGAGAAGAGGTGTCTAGAGGGGGGGTGATTAGACACTAAGTACCAAAGTTGCAGTTTTTAAGTTCTTAAAGTTTAAGTGGAGTTTAGGCACAAGTTTAACATTCACAACACATATCAAGCAAGCATGCAAAGAGTATATGAGCAGCGGAAAGTAAAGCATGCAACTTGCAAGAATGTAAAGGGAAGGGTTTGGAGGATACAAACGCAATGGGAGACATGGATGTTTTTGGCGTGGTTCCGATAGGTGGTGCTATCGTACATCCACGTTGATGGAGACTTCAACCCACGAAGGGTAACGGTTGCGCGAGTCCACGGAGGGCTCCACCCACGAAGGGTCCACGAAGAAGCAACCTTGTCTATCCCACCATGGCCGTCGCCCACGAAAGACTTGCCTCACTAGCGGTAGATCTTCACGAAGTAGGCGATCTCCTTGCCCTTACAAACTCCTTGGTTCAATTCCACAATCTTGTCGGAGGCTCCCAAGTGACACCTAGCCAATCTAGGAGACACCACTCTCCAAGAAGTAACAAATGGTGCATTGATGATGAACTCCTTCCTCTTGTGCTTCAAATGATAGTCTCCCCAACACTCAACTCTCTCTCATAGGATTTGGATCTGGTGGAAAGAGGGTTTGAGTGGAAAGCAACTTGGGGAAGGCTAGAGATCAAGATTCATATGGTAGGAATGGAATATCTTGGCCTCAACACATGAGTAGGTAGTTCTTTCTCAGAAATGGTAAGTTGGAAGTGTAGGTTTAGTCTGATGGCTCTCTCCACGTATGAAGAGGAGGTGGAGAGGTATATATAGCCTCCACACAAAATCTAACCATCACACACAATTTACCAAACTCAGTGGGACCGAATCAACAAACTCGGTCAGACCGATTTAGCAAATTTAGTGACCGTTAGGATTTTCGGTGGGACCGAAATGCAACTCGGTAGGACCGATATGGTTAGGGTTAGGGCATAACGTAATCTCGGTAAGACCGATTATACAAACTCGGTGGGACCGATTTTGGTAATTAGCTAACCAGAGAGTTGGTCAGGCAAACTCGATGGGACCGATTATTCAAACTCGGTGGGACCGATTTTGATAATAAGTTAACCAAAGAGTTTGCATTGTAATCTCGGTAGTACCGATTGCTCAAACTCGGTGAGACCGATTTTGATAATGGACATACAAAGAGAGATTACAATCCCATCTCGGTGAGACCGAGATCCCTATCGGTGAGACCGATTTGCCTAGGGTTTGTGGCAGTGGCTATGTCATCAAAACTCGGTGGCGCCGGATGGAAAGAATCAGTGTGGCTGAGTTTGACTTTAGGTTTAGGACATATATGTGGAAGTGGGAAAGTAGGTGAGGGTTTTGGAGCATATCACTAAGCATTGTGGAGCAAGAAACTCATTAAGCAACACCTAATCCCTCCTTGATAGTATTGGCTTTTCCTATAGACTCAATGCGATCTTGGATCACTAAAATGTAAAATGAAGAGTCTTGAGCTTGAAGCTTGAGCCAATCCTTTGTCCTTAGCATCTTGAAGGAGTTCCCACAACCTCTAGTCCATGCCACTCCATTGTTGAACTTATCTGAAACATACTAGATAGAAGTGTTAGTCCAACAAGAGATATGTTGAAATTAATTACCAAAACCACCTAGGGAGCACTTGTGCTTTCATCTTCATGTAGTGAGTCTCATATACTGTGCTTCAAAGTAGCACCATGTTTTTCATATAGTGAGTCTCATAAGTTGTCTTTTTCATACTAGTGGGAATTTTTCATTATAGAACTTGGCTTGTATATTCCTACGATGGGCTTCCTCAAATGCCCTAGGTCTTCGTGAGCAAGCAAGTTGGATGCACGCCCACTAGTTTTCTTTTGTTGAGCATTCATTTATAGCTCTAGTGCATCCGTTGCATGGCAATCCCTACTCCTCATGTTGACATCAATTGATGGGCATCTCCATAGCCCGTTGATTATCCTCGTCAATGTGAGACTTTCTCTTTTTTGTCTTCTCCACACTATCCCCATCATCATATTCTATTCCACCCATAGTGCTATATCCTTGGCTCACGCTCATGTATTGCGTGAAGGTTGAAAAAGTTTGAGATTATTTAAGTATGAAACAATTGCTTGGCTTGTCATCGGGGGTATAGAAGTTGGGAACACCTTTGTGTGACGAAAATGAAGCATAGCCTAACTATATGATTTTGTAGGGATGAACTTTCTTTTGCCATGTTATTTTGAGAAGACATGATTACTTTGATTAGTATGCTTGAAGTGTTACTATTTCTTTTATCAATATGAACTTTTATTTTGTATTCATTTGGATCTGAACATTCATGCCACAATAAAGAAAATTACATTATGAATTATGCTAGGTAGCATTCCACATAAAAAATTCTCTTTTTATCATTTACCTACTCGAGGACGAGGAGGAATTAAGCTTGGGGATGCTTGATACGTCTCCAACGTATCTATAATTTTTGATTGCTCCATGCTATTATATTACCCCTTTTCGATGTTTATGGGCTTTATTTCACACATTTATATCATTTTTGGGACTAACCTACTAACCGGAGGCCCAGCCCATATTGTTGTCTTTTGCCTATTTCAGTATTTCGAAGAAAAGGAATATCAAACGGAGTCCAAACGGAATGAAACCTTCGGGGGCGTGATTTTTGGAAAGAACGTGATCCAGAGAGCTTGGAGTGCAAGTCGAGAAGCTGTCGAGGAAGCCACGAAATAGGAGGCCGCACCCCCCCTGTAGGGGGCGCCCCCTGTCTCGTGGGCCCCTCGGGCAGCCACCGACGTACTTCTTCCTCCTATATATACCTACGTACCCCAAAACATCCAGGAGCACCACGAAACACAATTTCCACCGTCGTAACCTTCTGTATCCGCAAGATCCCATCTTGGAGCCTTCGCCGGCACTCTGCCGGAGGGGGAATCGACCATGGAGGGCTCCTACATCAACACCATAGCCCCTCCGATGAGTTGTGAGTAGTTTACCACAGACCTACGGGTCCATAGTTATTAGCTAGATGGCTTCTTCTCTCTTTTTGGATCTCAATACAATGTTCTCCCCCTCTCTTGTGGAGATCTATTCAATGTAAACTCTTTTTGTGGTGTGTTTGTCGAGATCTGATGAATTGTGGGTTTATGATCAAGTTTATCTATGAATAATATTTGAATCTTCTCTGAATTCTTTTATGTATGATTGAGTTATCTTTGCAAGTTTCTTCGAATTATCAGTTTGGTTTGGCCTACTAGATTGATCTTTCTTGCCATGGGAGAAGTGCTCAGCTTTGGGTTCAATCTTGCGGTGTTCTTACCCAGTGACAAAAAGGGTTGCAAGACACGTATTGTATTGTTGCCATCGAGGATAACAAGATGGGGTTTATATCATATTGCATGAGTTTATCCCTCTACATCATGTCATCTTGCTTAATGCGTTACTCTGTTCTTATGAACTTAATACTCTAGATGCAGGCAGGAGTCGGTCGATGTGTGGAGTAATAGTAGTAGATGCGGGCAGGAGTCGGTCTACTTGTTATGGATGTGATGCCTATATACATGATCATGCCTAGATAATCTCATAACTATGCGCTTTTCTATCAATTGCTCGACAGTAATTTGTTCACCCACCGTAATACTTATGCTATCACGAGAGAAGCCTCTAGTGAAACCTATGGCCCCTGGGTCTATCTCTTATCATATTTGCTTTCAATCTACTTTTATTTGCATCTTTACTTTTTGCATCTATATTATAAAATACCAAAAATATATTTATCTTACTTTACTATCTTTATTAGATCTCACTTTCGCAAGTGGCCATGAAGGGATTGACAACCCAATTATTGCGTTGGTTGCAAGTACTTGTTTGTTTGTATAGGTGCGTGGGACTTTTGAGGAGCCTCCTACTGGATTGATACCTTGGTTCTCAAAACTGAGGGAAATACTTACGCTACACTTGCTGCATCACCCTCTCCTCTTCGGGGAAACCCAACGCTAGCTCAAGACGTAGCACACTATGGAACCCATGGCCTCGCACTCCCATTCGGGTGGACCAACGGTGTTCCGACAAAACTGTCCTACTGCCATGACACTCTCCCGGCCACTCCGACCAACTCCCCTCTGGGCTAAGTCATGGGTGGCCCCGTGTCTACCTCCAGACACAACGACCACCGTCGTGGCCCGTCCCACTCTGGGACCCGGATCCAAAAACTAACTCAACAACGGGCACACAAGGCTTATGTGTGCCTACCTGATCGGGGTAGCGCGCGCCCATAACCTTCCCTCGTTGGAGGCACCGGCGAGAGGCACAACAATAGACCTAGTTAGGACCGTCCCATACCGGTAAGCGTGGTTGCACTGGTCAGCATCGATTGAGCGGCACCATGACTCAGCCAACATTTGTTCAAGTTCAATTTAATCTGGTTAACTTGAATGCAAATATGCTGAGTCATGATAAAATGCATGAACATGATATCAACATAATCATGAGGGTATCACATAACTATCCACCATATCAACAATAACTCATATCCACTGAACATGGCATACTGACTAGCACAACCATCATCAACATCAACGTGTACTACTAGCAAGCATAAACATATGAAAGGAAATACTAACAGGTATAACATGATCACAGAGTACAAAACAACATAGCATAACAGTGAACATGCAAATCTAAACATCACCGGAACAACGATAACCATCTTTTCAACAATCAAATATTTAATAAAGATTCAAGTTGAAAATCATGGCTACTGCATGACTATCATGAAAGTGGGTGTTGTGGCTTTCCTGGGGATGAAGAAGGCACCGGGGAGAAGTGCGAGAAACTCGCGGAACGAATCGCCGGAAAACATACTCTCTCGGAGGGGGCTGAATAAGGGCAAGGGCATAATGGTCATTTTCATAGTGTCAAACCATAGTGAAAGCATGACCAAGAGAACGGGCTCGACGAAACAAAGAAGTAGGCTTTGGAATCACCTCATTTGGAGCTACGGATAAAAAGTTATAGCAGTTTTTCTGTCAGGGACCCATTTGTAATGAAATCATCACAAACAAGCCCTCAGCCGGAAAAACAGAAAGCACCTTCTTAGGAAATACGTTTTCCAGAAAGGAAGCGTATTTTGGCTCGAAGAAGAAGTAGAATGCACTTTCTCTTAGCGAAGGCGCACTCCCTGGAGTACGTCTCCACTTATCCACGTGGGCTGGGCTTGGTCAACGCGGGCCCGGCAGCTGGGTCGCTTACAGGCAGGGCCCGCCGCATCTTCTCTCTCCTCTTGGCCTCCTTATTTGCCCTCCTGTCTGGACGCATCGGGCCGAGCAGGGGAGCTCACCCCGACGAGGCTCGCCGGTGATCCCGGCCACCATACGGGGCGCGCGACCTACCAACGAGCTCAGCAGGATGAGGCGGATCCATTTAGCGAGGACACAGATGCCGAGGAGGATCGGAGCGACTAGGCGGTGGACTCCGGCGGAGATGGCCTCGGGTGAGGTTGGGCTACGGGGCTGCGGGGCACTCCGGCAAGGGGCAAGTAGGTGGGGAGGGCCGCAGGGGACTAGGTGGTGCTCTGGTGGTGGTAGAAGGAGAGGAGGGGCTTGAGCTCGGGCTAATCTAGCCGGGCCGAGGCGGCGGCCATGGAGGCAAAGGGAGGGCAGGAGAGCTTCTCCGGCTCGGGTGAGTGGACGGGGAGGGAGCTGGGAGTGAGGCGAGGCTGATGAGGTGCTCGGGAGGCTCGGGTAAGGGCTATATATAGCCGGGCGAGGGAGGCAGTGGCCGAGTGCCGCCGCTCGAGCTCGGCCAAAGCTCTGGCGAGGCTCAGCGAGCACGGGCGAGCACGGGAACACGACGAGGGGGAGTGCGGACGAGCTACAGGGGTGCATAGTGCAAGAGGGGTCGAGGGCGCGGAGGAGAAACGGCCGAACGCCATTAAAGCCTCGGTCGGCCACAGTGCGTCCGTGGGCATGCGGCGATGACAGCTAATGGAGGGGCTGACGGAGGGCGAGAAGGCTCCAGGAGGACGGCGACGACGCAGTAAAACAATGAGACATGCTCAAGTGCGTGAAGACGCCGAGAGGGAGAGGGGCCCGAGCAAGAAGACGCTCTGGGTGCGGCCATTGCATGCCAAAACGGTGGTCACCACGTGCACTGGTGCACACAGTGCCACAAGTGATGCCAAACCATGTCTGTGGGTTAGTCCCTCCTGGTTAAGTTGTAACTACGGTGGTAACTTGGTGAAAGAGGCTCTGGTTAAATAGTTAGTGAGCTCTGAAGTTTACTGCAGTAAACTTTACCAGCTCAATGTGATCACCAGGGAGTTACTTGAAGCCAATGTTGTCTGGGGTGTTTAGGCTTGGAAGGACTATAGTCCTGGAGGTTTTGAGGGTAAAAGGATCAAGATTTACTGCATTTGCTTCACAACTGCATACTTCGTCCAAAAATGAAAGATCAGCAAGATGCACTCACATGGAGTTATGGGATGGGATGAAACTTGGAAAATCCTCATGATATGGACAGGTAAAGATGCTGTGAAAAGATCATGCTAAATGGACAAGCCAAAATAGCACTTGCTTCACAAACATCATTTCTGTCCAGAAACTTGAAATAATTATGGGGGTCAAATGGATCAATGAAATGATGCCAAATTGGGTGGAGAGATGTTTTATGGGTAGAAGAATGATCTGGTAATTTATCAGGATTTTTGAAGCAATATAAAATATACTTGCTTCACAACCTGAGAATAATGCCAGAAACAAAGATTTGCTCCTGTGCTCACATAGATAATTGGATGGGGCTGCAAATGGGTGGAGGGGTTTAATATGAGCACATTCAGGAGTGTGCAAAAGTTAATCTCATTTGGATACTCCTAGCTAGTACTTACTTCACAAAGCCTTCTATCTGACAGAAACTTTGAAAAATCACTGAGGAAGATTTGCTAGGAAAATAAATTTGAACTTGTGCATGAGGCAATTATTTGGACATATAAACATGCTCAAAAGGATGGGAGCCACTAGGAAAAATATAAATGACACTTCCTTCACAAAGTGCCATTCAGGGCAGAATAGGAAATGAATTATTGGGGAATTACTTTAACATGGCAATGAAAAGTTTTGCCATATTTGATCAAGATATGACCCAAAAAATTTATGAGAATTATTTGGGAATTTTAGGAGTGAGGGAAATATAGGTTGCTTCACAACCTAGGGCAATTGGAGTTATTCCTTTAATAGAAAAGGAATATTCCCAATAAAAGAATATTGGAATTTGGGCTAGGATGGAAATGATAGGGTCTAGGGAAAGATTTGGGAATGACAAGCCACTCTGGAAGCAAAGAATAGGGCATCTTCTTCAGTTTCCAGACAACAAAGCCACGGAAAAAAAACTCAGGCAAAAACCTCGGAAAAACAAAAGAAAAAGAAAGGGTCAAAAGTCCGGCTGTCACAAACCTTACCCCCTTAAAGAAATCTCGTCCTCAAGATTTGGTTGCTCAGGGAACAAGTATGAATATTCTGACTTAAGGAAACCATTTCAAACTCGGGTATCCTTTTTCCTTTATTGTTGTTCCCACTAAATTTTTATCTGACTGGCCCTGGGTGCTTTACCGTATCCACATTCTGACAGATCTTACCTCGATGGTTCATGCTTATATATAGGCTCCAATTTCTTTTTAGATCTGCTGACTAGCTGAGTGTGATTTAATTATCACGACTGAAATATATGTCCGTCTCACAAATCCAAAAGTGATTTCCGCTGGGTGTGCCACCCGGCACTGACAACCTTTCATGTAATAATGATCAGATGTTTCTGCTGAAAACTCAAGCTCTGACTCATTGCATTGGGTTTTTGCACTAAATGCAGGTCCTTTGGGTTCCAAACAGTGAGTTAAAACATAACCGTTTCCTGACAGATTCTGACTCATCGCAGAAGTTTCTGAATCATCTTAACTGGTTCCATTGTCGTGAGTATTAGATCCGTACCAAATATTTGATTGTTTCCTGTCGCGGCCATCATAAAGGGTTTGGCCTGTATGATAATATCTACAAACTTGACTGATGGTGGTTCTTATGGAAAAATTTTGTTCACGATAGGCTATCCATGATGATTCATATAAGTGAGGACTCACGCTTCCAGACTGTTATTCCTCATCCCGATTACTCATGTCGTAGGCATATCCATGTGGATCAATACTGACTTAGACTGTCTGGGGGATCTGCACCAGGGGGGGCGTGTACAATTTTCATACCTGCATCACTGGTCTTGCTCCTTCATTATTGTTTTCTTGGTCAGGATCCTTGGCTGAAAGAGCTCGGCCATATTGTTTCTTCGTATGACCATAGGTACTGTCGGTGCAATTTCTCGGCAATTGAAGTTTATCCTCATTTTTCTGATAGGGTAACCCATTAAATGACAGGTTCAACACCTCTCAATTTTTGATCGTTGGGAATTGATCATCCGAAACCCTTACAAGAAATCGGCGAATAAATCAGTAGCCACCAGAACGGTCTTTACAACTCAGATCTGGGACATTACTGAAATAACTCAACCACGGCTTAGGATGTCCGAAAAGCAGCTCAGAGCATGAGACCGAGTCGATAAGAAGAAGGTGGCAGCTCCCTAAAATAGCCAAAAAGCAGCTATAGGGCTACTGTCACAAAAAGAAACTCAACAGTTGTACGAGACGGCCGAAAAGTAGCTCAGACTCATGACAGTCGTTGAAGAGAGAAACAAAAATAGGCATCCACCCTGGATAGCTAGAAATAGCTCAGATCACAGGCGTGGTGCCATCATTGGAGAAAAAGGGGAGAAGGGCTCATCAGGATCATTTCCCAGGTTCACGGGTACTTGTACTGAGCTCATTGATGTCGTCAATCCTCATAATCCTTTGTCACACTTGCGGTGTATGCAGGAAATATGCCCTAGAGGCAATAATAAAGTTATTATTTATTTCCTTATATCATGATAAATGTTTATTATTCATGCTAGAATTGTATTAACCGGAAACATAATACATGTATGAATACATAGACAAACATATAGTCACTAGTATGCCTCTACTTGACTAGCTCATTAATCAAAGATGGTTATGTTTCCTAACCATAGACATGTGTTGTCATTTGATTAATGGGATCACATCATTAGGAGAATGATGTGATTGACATGACCCATTCCGTTAGCCTAGCACTTGATCGTTTAGTATGTTGCTATTGCTTTCTTCATGACTTATACATGTTCCTGTAACTATGAGATTATGCAACTCCCGTTTACCGGAGGAACACTTTGGGTGCTACCAAACGTCACAACGTAACTGGGTGATTATAAAGGAGTACTACAGGTGTCTCCAAAGGTACATGTTGGGTTGGCGTATTTCGAGATTAGGTTTTGTCACTCCGATTGTCGGAGAGGTATCTCTGGGCCCTCTCGGTAATGCACATCACTATAAGCCTTGCAAGCAATGTCACTAATGAGTTAGTTGCGGGATGATGCATTATGTAACGAGTAAAGAGACTTGCTGGTAACGAGATTGAACTAGGTATTGGATACCGACGATCGAATCTCGGGCAAGTAACATACCGATGACAAAGGGAACAAAGTATGTTGTTATGCGGTTTGACCGATAAAGATCTTCATAGAATATGTAGGAGCCAATATGGGCATCCAGGTTCCGCTATTGGTTATTGACCAAGAATAGTTCTAGATCATGTCTACATAGTTCTCGAACCCGTAGGGTCCGCACGCTTAAGGTTTCGATGACAGTTATATTATGAGTTTATGAGTTTTGATGTACCGAAGGAGTTCGGAGTCCCGGATGAGATCGGGGACATGACGAGGAGTCTTGAAATGGTCGAGACGTAAAGATCGATATATTGGACGACTATATTCGGAGTTCGGAACGGTTCCGAGTGATTCGGGTATTTTTCGGAGTACCGGAGAGTTACGGGAATTCGCTGGGGAGTATATGGGCCTTATTGGGCCATACGGGAATAGAGGAGAGAGGCCAAAAGGAAGGAGGCCTGCGCCCCCCCCCCTCTGGTCCGAATTGGACAAGGGGCGCAGCCCCCCTTTCCTTCTTCCTCTCCCCCTCTTTCCCCTTCTCCTACTCCAACAAGGGAGGTGGAATCCTACTAGGACTAGGGAGTCCTAGTAGGACTCCACACTTGGCGCGCCCCCTCCTAGGGCCGACCTCCTTCCCCCTTGCTCCTTTATATATGGGGGCAGGGGAGCACCCGATGACACACAAGTTGATCTTCAAGATCGTTCCTTAGCCGTGTGCGGTGCCCCCCTCCACCATATTCCACCTGGTCATATCATCGCGGAGTTTAGGCAAAGCCCTGCGCCAGTAGAACATCATCATCGTCACCACGCCGTCGTGCTGATGGAACTCATCCCTGACACTTTGCTGGATCGGAGTCTGGGGATCATCATCGAGCTGAACATGTGCTGAACTCGGAGGTGCCGTACGTTCGGTACTTGGATTGATCGGATCGTGAAGACGTACGACTACATCAACCGCGTTGTCATAACGCTTCCGCTTATGGTCTACGAGGGTACGTGGACAATACTCTCCCCTCTCGTTGCTATGCATCACCATGATCTTGCGTGTGCGTAGGAATTTTTTTGAAATTACTACGTTCCCCAACAGTGGCATCCGAGCTAGGTTTTATGCGTTGATGTTATATGCACGAGTAGAACACAAGTGAGTTGTGGGCGATACAAGTCATACTCCTTACCAGCATGTCATACTTTGGTCCGGCGGTATTGTTGGATGAAGCGGCCCGGACCGACATTACGCGTACGCTTACGCGAGACTGGTTTTATCGCCGTGCTTTGCACACAAGTGACTAGCGGGTGTCTGTTTCTCCAACTTTAGTTGAACCGAGTGTGGCTACGCCCGGTCCTTGCGAAGGTTAAAACAGCACTAACTTGACGAACTATCGTTGTGGTTTTGATGCGTAGGTAAGAACGGTTCTTGCTCAGCCCGTTGCAGCCACGTAAAATTTGCAACAACAAAGTAGAGGACGTCTAACTTGTTTTTGCAGGGCATGTTGTGATGTGATATGGTCAAGATGTGATGAGATATAAGTTGTTGTATGAGATGATCATGTTTTGTTGAAGTTATCGGCAACTGGCAGAAGCCCTATGGTTGTCTCTTTGTTGCATAAGATGCAAGTGCCAAATAATTGCTTTACTTTATCGCTATGCGATAGCAATAGTTGCAAGAGCAATAGTTGGTGAGATGACCATGTGACGACACATTGATATAGATCAAGATGATGAAGATCATGGTGTCGTGCCGGTAACGATAGAGATCATGACAGTACTTTGGAGATGGAGATCAAAAGGCGCAAGATGATCATGGCCATATCATGTCACATATTTTGATTGCATATGATGTTTATCTGTTATACATCTTATTCTGTTTTGTTTGACGGTAGCATTATAAGATGATCTCTCACTAATTATCAAGAAGTGTTCTCCCTGAGTATGCACCGTTGCGAAAGTTCTTCGTGCTGAGACACCACGTAATGATCGGGTGTGATAGGCTCTACGTTCAAATACAACGGGTGCAAAACAGTTGCGCACGCGGAATACTCAGGTTAAACTTGACGAGCCTAGCATATAACAGATATGGCCTCGGAACACGGAGACCGAAAGGTCGAGCGTGAATCATATAGTAGATATGATCAACATATTGATGTTCACCGTTGAAACTACTCCATCTCACGTGATGATCGGACATGGTGTAGTTGATATGGATCACGTAATCACTTAGAGGATTAGAGGGATGTCTTTCTAAGTGGGAGTTGTTAAGTAATATGATTAATTGAACTTTAATTTATCATGAACTTAGTCCTGGTAGTATTTTGCAAATTATGTTGTAGATCAATAGCTTGCGTTGTTGCTTTCATATGTTTATTTTGATATGTTCCTAGAGAAAATTGTGTTGAAAGATGTTAGTAGCAATGATGCGGATTGGATCCGTGATCTGAGGTTTATCCTCATTGCTGCACAGAAGAATTATGTCCTTAATGCACCGCTAGGTGAAAGACCTATTGCAGGAGCAGATGCAGACGTTATGAACGTTTGGCTAGCTCAATATGATGACTACTTGATAGTTTTGTGCACCATGCTTTATGGCTTAGAATCGGGACTTCAAAAACGTTTTGAACGTCATGGACTATATGAGATGTTCCTGGAGTTGAAGTTAATATTTCAAGCAAATACCCGAGTTGAGAGATATGAAGTCTCCAACAAGTTCTATAGCTGAAAGATGGAGGAGAATCGCTCAACTAGTGAGCATGTGCTCAGATTGTCTGGTACTACAATCGCTTGAATCAAGTGGGAGTTAATCTTCCAGATAAGATAGTGATTGACAGAATTCTCTAGTCACCACCACCAAGTTAGTAGAACTTCGTGATGAACTATAATGCAAGGGATGGCGAAAACGATTCCCGAGCTCTTCGTGATGCTGAAATCGACGAAGGTAGAAATCAAGAAAGAGCATCAAGTGTTGATGATTGACAAGACCACTAGTTTCAAGAAAAGGGCAAAGGGAAAGAAAGGGAACTTCAAGCAGAATGGCAAGCAAGTTGTCACTCCCGCGAAGAAGCCCAAAGCTGGACCAAAGCCTGAAACTGAGTGATTATACTGCAAAGGAAATGGTCACTAAAAGCGGAAATGCCTTGAATATTTGGTGGATAAGAAGGATGGCAAAGTGAACAAGGGTATATTTGATATACATGTTATTGATGTGTACCTTACTAGTGTTTATAGTAACCCCTGAGTATTTGATACTTGTTCGGTTGCTAAGATTAGTAACTCAAAATAGGAGTTACAGAATAAACAGAAACCAGTTGAGGGTGAAGTGACGATGTGTGTTGGAAGTGGTTCCAAGATTGATATGATCATCATCGCACACTCCCTATACTTTCGGGATTAGTGTTGAACCTAAATAAATGTTATTTGGTGTTTGCGTTGAGCATGAATATGATTTGATCATGTTTATTGCAATACAGTTATTCATTTAAAATCAGAGAATAATTGTTGTTCTGTTTAAATGAATAAAACCTTTGATGGTCATACACCCAATGAAAATAGTTTGTTGGATCTCGATCGTAGTGATACACATATTCATAATATTGATGCCAAAAGATGCAAAGTTGATAATGATAGTGCAACTTATTTGTGGCACTGTCGTTTGGGTCATATCGGTGTAAAGCGCATGAAGAAACTCCATAAAGATGGATTTTCGGAATCACTTGGTTATGAATCATTTGATGCTTGCGAACCGTACCTTTTGGGCAAGATGACTAAAAACTCCGTTCTCCGGAACAATGGAACAAGCTACTGACTTATTGGAAATAATACATACCGATGTATGCGATCCAATGAGTGTTGATGCTCGTGGCAAGTATCGTTATTTTCTGACCTTCACAAAATGATTTGAGCAGATATGGGTATATCTACTTGATGAAACATAAGTCTGAAATAATTGAAAGGTTCAAAGAATTTCAGAGTGAAGTGGAAAAATCATTGTAACAAGAAAATAAAGTTTCTACGGTCTGATCGTGGAGACGAATATTTGAGTTACGAGTTTGGTCTTCAATTAAAACAATGTGGAATAGTTTCACAGCTCACGCCACCTGGAACACCATAACGTTATGGTGTGTCCGAACGTCGTAACCGCACTTTATTGGATATGGTGCGATCTATGATGTCTCTTGTCGGTTTTACCACTATCGTTTTGGGGTTGTGCATTAGAGACAGCTGCATTCACGTTTAAAAAGGGCACCATCTAAATCCGTTGAGACGACATCGTATGAACTATGGTTTAGCAGTAAACCTAAGCTGTCATTTCTTAAAGTTTGGAGTTGCGATGCTTATATGAAAAAGGTTTTCAACCTGATAAGCTCGAACCCAAATCGGAGAAGTGCGTCTTCATAGAATACCCAAAAGAAACTGTTGGGTACTCCTTCTATCACAAATCCAAAGGCAAAACATTCGTTGCTAAGAATGGATCCTTTCTAGAGAAGGAGTTTCTCTCGAAAAAAGTGAGTGGGAGGAAAGTAGAACTTGATGAGGTAATTGTACCTGCTCCCTTATTTGAAAGTAGTTCATCACAGAAATCTGTTCCTATGACTACTACACCAATTAGTGAGGAAGTTAATGATGATGATCATGAAACTTCAGATTAAGTTACTACAGAACCTCGTAGGTCTTCCAGAGTAAGATCCGCATTAGAGTGGTATGGTAATCCTGTTCTGGAAGTTATGTTACTAGACCATGACGAACCTACGAACTATGAAGAAGCGATGATGAGCTCAGATTCCGCAAAATGGCTTGAGGCCAAGAGATCTGAGATAAGATCCATGTATGAAAACAAAGTATGGACTTTGATTGACTTGCCCAATGATCGGCGAGACATTGAGATTAAATGGATCTTCAAGAAGAAGACAGGTGCTGATAGTAGTATTACTATCTAAAAAGCTCGACTTGTTGCAAAAAGGTTTTTCGACAAGTTCAAGGTGTTGATTACAATGAGATTTTCTCAACTGTAGCGATGCTTAAGTCTGTCCGAATCATGTTAGCAATTGCCACATTTATGAAATCTGGCAAATGGATGTCAAAACTGCATTCCTTAATGGTTTTCTTAAAGAAGAGTTGTATATGATGCAACTAGAAGGTTTTGTCAATCCTAAAGGTGCTAACAAATTGTGCAAGCTCCAGCGATCCATCTATGGACTGGTGCAAGCATCTCGGAGTTGGAATATACGCTTTGATGAGTTTATCAAAGCATATGGTTTTATACAGACTTTTGAAGAAGCCTGTATTTACAAGAAAGTGAGTGGGAGCTCTGTAGCATTTCTAATATTATATGTGGATGACATATTGTTGATTGGAAATGATATAGAAATTCTGGATAGCATGAAAGGATACTTGAATAAGAGTTTTTCAAAGCAAGACCTCGGTGAAGCTGCTTACACATTGAGCATCAATATCTATATAGATAGATCAAGACGCTTGATAAGTTTTTTAAATGAGTACATACCTTGATAAATTTTTGAAATAGTTCAAAATGGAACAGTCAAAGAAGGAGTTCTTGCCTGTGATGCAAAGGTGTGAATTTGAGTAAGACTCAAGACCCGACCATGGCAGAAAATAGAAAGAGAATGAAAGGTCATTCCCTATGCCTCAGTCATAGGTTCTATAAAGTATGCTATGCTGTGAACCAGACCTATTGTATACCTTGCTCTGAGTTTGAAAAAGGAATACAATTTTGATCTAAGAGTAGATCACTGGACAACGGTCAAGAATATCCTTAGTGAGGACTAAGGAGATGTTTCTCGATTATGGAGGTGATAAAAGAGCTCGTCATAAAAAGTTACAACGATGCAAGCTTTTACACTGATCCAGATGACTCTAAGTCTCAATCTGGATACATATTGAAAGTGGGAGCAATTAGCTAGAGTAGCTCCATGCAGAGCATTGTGGACATAGAATATTTTGCAAACTACATACGGCTCTGAATATGACAGATCCGTTGACTAAACTTCTCTCACAAGCAAAACATGATCATACCTTAGTACTCTTTGGTTGTTAATCACATAGCGATGTGAACTAGATTATTGACTCTAGTAAACTCTTTGGGTGTTGGTCACATGACGATGTGAACTATGGGTCTTAATCATATACAGATATGAATATTGATGTTAAATCACATGGCAATGTGAACTAGATTATTGACTCTAGTGCAAGTGGGAGACTGAAGGAAATATGCCCTAGAGGCAATAATAAAGTTATTATTTATTTCCTTATATCATGATAAATGTTTATTATTCATGCTAGAATTGTATTAACCGGAAACATAATACATGTGTGAATACATAGACAAACATATAGTCACTAGTATGCCTCTACTTGACTAGCTCATTAATCAAAGATGGTTATGTTTCCTAACTATAGATATGTGTTGTCATTTGATTAATGGGATCACATCATTAGGAGAATGATGTGATTGACATGACCCATTCTTTTAGCCTAGCACTTGATCGTTTAGTATGTTGCTATTGCTTTCTTCATGACTTATACATGTTCCTGTAACTATGAGATTATGCAACTCCCGTTTACCGGAGGAACACTTTGGGTGCTACCAAACGTCACAACGTAACTGGGTGATTATAAAGGAGTACTACAAGTGTCTCCAAAGGTACATGTTGGGTTGGCGTATTTCGAGATTAGGTTTTGTCACTCCGATTGTCGGAGAGGTATCTCTGGGCCCTCTCGGTAATGCACATCACTATAAGCCTTGCAAGCAATGTGACTAATGAGTTAGTTGCGGGATGATGCATTATGTAACGAGTAAAGAGACTTGCCGGTAACGAGATTGAACTAGGTATTGGATACCGACGATCGAATCTCAGGCAAGTAACATACCGATGACAAAGGGAACAAAGTATCTTGTTATGCGGTTTGACCGATAAAGATCTTCGTAGAATATGTAGGAGCCAATATGGGCATCCAGGTTCCGCTATTGGTTATTGACCAAGAATAGTTCTAGGTCATGTCTACATAGTTCTCAAACCCGTAGGGTCCGCACGCTTAAGGTTTCGATGACAGTTATATTATGAGTTTATGAGTTTTGATGTACCGAAGGAGTTCAGAGTCCCGGATGAGATCGGGGACATGACGAGGAGTCTCAAAATGGTCGAGACGTAAAGATCGATATATTGGACGACGATATTCGGAGTTCAGAAAGGTTCCGAGTGATTCGGGTATTTTTCGGAGTACCGGAGAGTTACGGGAATTCGCCGGGGAGTATATGGGCCTTATTGGGCCATACGGGAATAGAGGAGAGAGGCCAAAAGGAAGGAGGCATGCGCCCCCCCTCTGGTCCGAATTGGATAAGGGGCGCAGCCCCCCTTTCCTTCTTCCTCTCCCCCTCTTTCCCCTTCTCCTACTCCAACAAGGGAGGTGGAATCCTACTAGGACTAGGGAGTCCTAGTAGGACTCCACACTTGGCGCGCCCCCTCCTAGGGCCGGCCTCCTCCCCCCTTGCTCCTTTATATACGGGGGCAGGGGGGCACCCCATGACACACAAGTTGATCTTCAAGATCGTTCCTTAGCCGTGTGCGGTGCCCCCCTCCACCATATTCCACATCGGTCATATCGTCGCGGAGTTTAGGCGAAGCCCTGCGCCGGTAGAACATCATCATCGTCACCACGCCGTCGTGCTGACGGAACTCATCCCCGACACTTTGCTGGATCGGAGTCCGGGGATCCTCATCGAGTTG
Organism: Triticum aestivum; assembly: GCF_018294505.1. Classification (NCBI taxonomy): domain Eukaryota; kingdom Viridiplantae; phylum Streptophyta; class Magnoliopsida; order Poales; family Poaceae; genus Triticum; species Triticum aestivum. The sequence goes on along the minus strand of NC_057798.1, from coordinate 665,078,932 downwards.
AACGTGTGCTGAACTCGGAGGTGCCGTACGTTCGGTACTTGGATCGGTCGGATCGTGTAGACGTACGACTACATCAACCGCGTTGTTATAACGCTTCCTCTTACGGTCTACGAGGGTACATGGACAATACTCTCCCCTCTCGTTGCTATGCATCACCATGATCTTGCATGTGCGTAGGAATTTTTTTGAAATTACTACGTTCCCCAACAGTGTATACTAGCTCTATTCTATTAACCATTCTCGCATGGTTGTCAGATCATCATCCGAGTGACTTGTAAGATCTTGATGGTATGCTCATTGCATATATATGAGGACCTGATTCCGAGACAGATGTGTATTCTGACTGATTCTTGATTCCGACCAAAATGTTGCCGATCTGATTCTTGGGATTCACTGCCACATGCTGTCAATTTACAGTGTACTACCTTGTACTAATGTCTTACTGAGGAGGATGGGCTGGCTTGTGCTCGAAACTTTCATCGGACAGCTTGCTGAAGAAGACTGGGTATCGTGCTTCAGAAGCTTACCCCCTTAAAGACTTTGCTGGGGGGAAGACTCGGTACCTTATACCGGAAGTTTTTGCGGTTGCTTACTGAAGAAGGCAGGGTACCTTGCGTGAGAAACCATCCGTGTATCATACTGAGGAAGATAGATGAATCTTGCCTTGGAAGTCTCTTGGGTATCTTGCGACGGAAGATTGGGTTGCTCACACCAGAAGCTTCTTATTGTGATATGCGGACCGATTTCCACATATATAACCATCTGAATATTTTTGCTATTGATTTCTTGCATGAAACAAGGTTTTGTAGGACTAGTCTCCTTTTCGAGTATATGCCATATTTTTGTTTGCTTCCAGGTACATCGAGTTCCAAAATCATCCTCAATGAAAAATTAAACTTGTATTTGAGCCATACCTTTGATAATATTCTGTCAACCTTGCACACAATTTATCTTCTTGCTGATTTAATCATTTTGTTGTGATGAGTGCACACTAATGCTAACTTGATACTGACGGTCCATCCAGGATTTCTTTTGCATCCAGACAAGATATTCCAATTTTCATTGCAGTCTGCTGATAATTCCATTTTGTTTAGCTGAATTTCCAAGTATATGCATTTCTTGTTGACTCTTCGGGTCCGGTGTCGGCTGACGAGCAACTTTAATAGGGGAAAAATTTGTAATACTGAAGGCCCAAAGAAAGGAACAACAGAAACGACTAAAACAAAAGCACACAAGTATTCTACTAATATAATTAATCAAGAAATCATCACATATTACTGCTACTCACACAATAATATGCATGCACACCTAAGCACACAAATCTCGTGGGATCTCTGGTTCGACGATCTAGCATGTTGTGACGATGTGCACAAGGACGAATAAATGTGTGGAAGAATTGGTGTAAACAGCACTACACCAAGTGCTAGCTTAGCCAGATAGCAACCTGAACTAGCTTAGAGGTGAGGACGTACTTGGTAACCATGCAGTAGGACACGAAGGTCGCAACCACATTATTATCAAGCTGACGGAAAAAGATCTGTATTCGTCCAAGAAGTAGGATAGCGGAGAAAAACTGAGGCTGCTGACATTGCCCTTCCTTGATAACTAAGATCATTAAGGGCTGCCAACACAACAAAATAAAAGAACGATCCGGGATAGAAGCATGTCTATCACCGAAACGATAGGTGGGGCTGAAAGAAAAACATCGGCGCGATACCTGCACCATTTTGCAAACAGTGTCGGGATCTCTTGGCATCACTCTACTGGGACAGAAATGACACCAAACACCGAAATAAAAAGGGAACTGGAGAAATGCAAAGGTTGAGCTGTAGTGGATCCGAACCGATGCCAGCTACACTCACCAGATAAACTGTTAGAATCAAATAATTAGGCTATCACTGGAAGAAAAAGAGGCTTCCGTCCAGCCCCATTAGTCGCGAAACTGTAGGAACCGCGACTAATGAAGTCTTTAGTCGCGGTTCGGCAGACGAACCGCGACCAAAGGCCTGGGCCCAGGGCGCTCGGTGGCCAGCTGGTGCACGTGAGGGGCTTTAGTCGCGGTTGGCCAGGCCAACCGCGACTAAAGGTGCGCAAAGGCCTTTAGTCGCGGTTGGCCAGGCCGGCCAACCGCGACTAAAGCTCCTCCCCTATATATACCAGTTCAGCACGCTCACTTAGCCATTTGGTGCCACTTCTCTTCACAAGCTTCACAAGGGGGTGTAGGTTTGCTTTTGGTTCCTCTTATGCACACAAGGTGTTTGATGAAATGCCCTAAGAGGGTGAAACAAACATGATATGAAGTGTTGGAGCCACACTTGAGGTTCCTCATTTATTTTTTCCTCCTCGATCGCGGTTAGCAACTTGAACCTTTCATGCATGTGTCATTGATAAAATATGCATGTGTGCAGTTCATTGTTTAATTTATATTGTTTGTAGCTAGTTAGTTTAACAAATGCATGATGGTTAATTATATATTTTATATTATAATAATGCAGATGAATCGGCAATGGATGTACGGTAACCGACTCTCCGGCGAGTTCACTACGGGTTTGAAAGATTTCCTCGTAGTGGCTAATGCGAACAAGCAGGGGGGTTTTGTTATCTGTCCATGTGTTATCTGTAAGAATCAGAAGGGTTACTCTTCCTCAAGAGATGTTCACATGCATCTGCTTCGGCACGGTTTCATGCCAAGCTATAATTGTTGGACCAAGCATGGAGAAAGAGGGGTTATAATGGAAGAAGATGAAGAAGGGGATGATTTCATCGATGAAAGCTATCTTGCTCATTTCGGTGATACTTTCATGGAGGATGCTGAAGGTGAAGGGGAAGGTGAAGAAGAGGCACGTGATGATCCCGTTGATGATCTTGGTCGGACCATTGCTGATGCACGGAGACGCTGCGAAACTGAAAAGGAGAGGGAGAATTTGGATCGCATGTTAGAGGATCACAGAAAGGCGCTGTACCCCGGATGCGATGATGGTCTGAAAAAGCTGGGCTGCACACTGGATTTGCTGAAATAGAAGGCAGAGGCAGGTGTAGCTGACTCGGCATTTGAAAACTTGCTGAAAATGTTGAAGAATATGTTTCCAAAGGATAACGAGTTGCCCGCCAGTACGTACGAAGCAAAGAAGGTTGTCTGCCCTCTAGGTTTAGAGGTTCTGAAGATACATGCATGCATCAACGACTGCATCCTCTACCGCGGTGAATACGAGAATTTGAATGAATGCCCGGTATGCACTGCATTGCGTTATAAGATCAGAGGCGATGACCCTGGTGACGATGTTGAGGGCCAGAAACCCAGGAAGAGGGTTCCCGCCAAGGTGATGTGGTATGCTCCTATAATACCACGGTTGAAACGTCTGTTCAGGAACAAAGAGCATGCCAAGTTGTTGCGATGGCACAAAGAGGACCGTAAGTCAGACGGGGAGTTGAGACACACCGCAGATGGAACGCAATGGAGAAAGATCGACAGATGGTTCAAAGATTTTGCAGCTGACGCAAGGAACATAAGATTTGCTCTAAGTACGGATGGCATGAATCCTTTTGGCGAGCAGAGCTCCAGCCATAGCACCTGGCCCGTGATTCTATGCATCTACAACCTTCCTCCTTGGTTGTGCATGAAGCGGAAGTTCATTATGATGCCAATGCTCATCCAAGGTCCGAAGCAACCCGGCAACGACATCGATGTGTACCTAAGGCCATTAGTTGATGAACTTTTACAGCTGTGGGGTGGTGTCCGTGTGTGGGATGAGCACAAACAAGAGGAATTTGACCTACGAGCGTTGCTTTTCGTAACCATCAACGATTGGCCTGCTCTTAGTAACCTTTCGGGACTGTCAAATAAGGGATACAATGCATGCACGCACTGCTTACATGAGACTGAAAGTGTACATTTGCCAAATTGTAAGAAGAACGTGTACCTTGGGCATCGTCGATTTCTTCCGAAAATTCATCCAGTAAGAAAGAAAGGCAAGCATTACAACGGCAAGGCAGATCACCGGCCGAAGCCTGCGGAACGCACTGGTGCTGAGGTATTTGATATGGTCAAGGATTTGAAAGTCATCTTTGGAAAGGGTCCTGGCGGACAATCAGTTCCGAAGGGAGCTGACGGGCATGCAGCCATGTGGAAGAAGAAATCTATATTTTGGGAGCTAGAATATTGGAAAGTCCTAGATGTCCGCTCTGCAATCGACGTGATGCACGTTACGAAGAATATTTGCGTGAACCTCCTAAGCTTCTTGGGCGTGTATGGGAAGACAAATGATACAAAGGAAGCACGGCAGGACCAGCAACGTTTGAAAGACCCTGATGACCGGCATCCGGAATGGTTTCAAGGTCGTGCCAGCTACGCTCTGACCAAAGAAGAGAAGGTCATCTTTTTTGAATGCCTGAGCAGTATGAAGGTCCCGTCTGGATTCTCGTCCAATATAAAGGGAATAATAAACATGGCGGAGAAAAAGTTCCAAAACCTGGAGCACTCCACCACAACAACCCCATTCAAGATGGCTATGCTCGTGTCACGGTGGAGGACATAGTCCAAGGGTTTGAGGACCTGGAGATTGACATTGCTACACCTGAAGGGGAGAAAAGACTTGGAGATGTCAAGCGCCATTTCATTCTATGGCAAAAGAAGTTTATCAAGTTTCCAGGCGAGGCGCCAAGGACAACAAGTCCACCCCCCTACGGTGGTGGTGGTGGCGGTGGCGGTGGTGGTGGTGGTGGTGGTGGTGGCGGTTCACCTACACCTCCGTCACGTCAGCCGACGCCGCCCCCCAGTCCACAACGTCCGGCGGGTGATCAGCCGCCGCCCCCCAGTCCTCGTCCGGCGGGTGATCAGACGCCGCCCCCCAATCCACCTCCGGCAAAGAAGCAGAAGCAGTCCTGGATTATTAACCCGAACCCTTATGTACCTAAGACCACAAAGGTACCGGAGCCATCACTGAAGCCTCTCCCCACAAGGCCTTGGGAACGTAGTGCCGAGGAAGTCGACGCGGCCGTGGCTGCTGATTTGGAGAAATGGAAGGCGGACTGCAAGAAGAAAAGAGAGCCCGAGCCCAAGCCAGTATTTTCTGATGAGCAAAAGAAGTGGGCTAAGTCATTTTTGAGCACACCGTCCCAAGCCGCGAAGAATCTGCCTAACGACTATGCACGTGAACTTCGCAGGCAGGCACTCATGTTCAAGGAGAACAAAGAGCGGGAGAAGGCCGAAAGTAAAAAAAGCGGGAAACAAGTTGCCCAGCTCGGGGAACAAAGTAAACAATCGATTGCCCCGCTTATAGTGGAAGCCTTCTGTCCGGATGCCCCCGAGATCATACAAGCTGCGGCAGCACAGGGATTGACTGTAACGAGTGCCAGAGAACAAGCGGCCAACTTAGGTATTACTCTTCGTGAACTGTTAGGCCTTGATGAGGCGCCAGTGAAGGAGGTAGTAATTACATATGTCAAGAATGGGCCTCTTGTCGAGCCTGCGCAGGAAAAGGATCTACCTCCACAAATGAAAGGTCTGCTGAAATGGTACAAGGGTTACATAAAAAATAAAAACGCCAAAGAATATATTTATGCGGAAGTTAGACATGAGCATCACTTCAAACATTACTATGTACAAATTGAACTGAGTGAATTGTTCCAGCTTTTCAATCTGCGCGAGCTCGATAAATCTATCATCAGTTGCTACGTTCTGTAAGTGATTTATTAATTTCTACCCCATCTCGTTCATATTGCCTGCACTATATATATGTCCTAACTATATTGTTGTGTCCGCTATTATACATGCAGAATGAAGATTAAGGAATGCAGAGTAAGGAACATCCATGATGTTGGGTTCATTGACCCACACATCGTTAATGGACATGTGTTGTAGCGTTACCCCGCCGACGTGGAGGCAGACCTGTGGCAGTTTCTTACAAAGCAGGAACTCAAAAGTGATATTCTATTTCCTTACCATTTTGAGTGAGTGTTTCTGTCTTGAGCACATTCTCTTTTGTTTACTCCATGCATGGTATGTGGCCGGCTAATCGATGAGTTATGCATGACGTACTGTGCATGTATCGTGTCCGCAGGTTCCACTGGATTCTGCTAGTAATTAAAGTTAACACCTCAGAATGTCTCGTCCACGACTCTGTGAATATGGATCCAAAGCTTTGGGGCGGCATGAGAAGAATGCTGCAGAAATAATTATTTTCATTCATTTGCGCTCTATATCGATCGGCCTATTTCGTTCATTTCCTAATATCAAGTAACTAATTAATAACTCTCTTGTTCATTTAATTTTCTTTGCCTCGTAGGGTTTGGAGACGGTTCGTAGATACAAAGGTCGGTGAATTCAAAAAAGAGCTAGAATTCAAAATGTTAAAGGCTAAGAATGCTGGGGATATTCAGCCACCGGAGACCAATCTATGTGGATACTATGTCTGTGAGATGATCCGGAGATACACCTCTGAGTGGGTTCCGAGTGATACCAATGCTCAGAGGAATAACCTCCGGTGGATGCTTAGTCCAGAAGCTCGCTTCCGACCACTTCAAGAGGAACTAGCTGGATGGTTCAGCAGGGAAGTCCTCCATCCTAAAGGAGAACACTATTACGAGGACGTAGAACTTTATATGCATTAAATCATGTATGGAAACTTGTTCAAAATTGTATATGGTCATCCGATGATATTGAATATATATTGTATATTCCTCTTGAATTCTTTTTGGTTCTAATTTCAAATTTATTTGAAATTGTACATTCATATGCATGTATGTAGTACCGTAGAATATATGAAACTCCTTCAAAATTAAAATAAAGCACAAAAGAAATAAAACAATACAAATTAAACAGAAAACAGGTTTAAGGGGGGGGGGCTAAAACCCTAAACCTGCGGCGGCCTTTAGTCGCGGTTGGCCAGAAGAACCGCGACTAAAGGTCCTCCGCCCCGACGGCCACCTGGCGCCCACGTGGACGGGCCTTTAGTCGCGGTTCTTAAGCAACCGCGACTAAAGGGGGGGGGCCTTTAGTCGCGCCCGTTCGGTCGCGGTTGCGCAACCGCGACTAATGGCAGTTGCGAACCGCGACCAAAGGCCCTTTTTCCACCAGTGTATATGCATGCTATGCAACAAACAAATGCAGCAATCAAGTGCAAAAAACCAACTGGGGTCTATTCTATCGTTTTCTAATGTTCACGCGGTCTAGGGCGTCCTACAGCCAGACCTGCTCTGATACCAAGCCTGTGGCACCCTGGCTCAGAGAAAACTGGAACGCCCCGTATTCCAGCCCAGAGATCGAGGAGAAGTCTTCTGGAATACGGCACTGCTTAGCATAGAACAAACCAGCTTTCTATTATTACACGAATATGAATACAAGGTCTCCGATATTACAATGAATAACATCGGTACGGCGACACTACGCCATCCTCAGTTGCTCTATGCAAGCAGCAAAACAACTCGAAGCAGCGGAATAACTCTAGCAGCGGAACAACGACGACGGTGGTGAACTCCACTCCACAGGGACTCTGGCTGGAACGCTTATCCTAGCTCGCACGAACGGAAACCACGACAAGCAAGCAATCAAATCCGGAATGACCTGCAAAGTGGCATGACACGCCAAGTTAGTACATTGAATGTACTTGCAAGCTCACAATAACCAGCAGCATTCAAGACAAACAACAACATGGCAATTACAGGTTAAGCAGAAATTAATATGATATCATCATAGCAACATGGCATCAACATGAACATGATACAGCTATAACAACATGAACATATTAATCCAACAATACTATCATGCAACATGATGACACTATATGCACCACTTATTCTGCTCGGGTTACCTCGTAACCAACACATGCATCACTTACCAACCTCAGACATCACACGATCCTCTCAGGATCAAATCAAGCTTGGTATAAACAATACCGTAGTAATCATTAAATGACCACAAGGAGCTTGATTTTTACCCACGATTCTCGCAGAACATCACGAATATACAACAACTTGGTATCCTTGATACCACCGTGATCCTTACGGCGATCACAACCCGACCAACACTTGGCCCGTGATCCTTACGGCGATCACAACCCGACCAACTCTTGGCCCGTGATCCTTACGGCGATCACAACCCGACCAATACCTGGCCCGTGATCCTTACGGCGATCACAACCAACTTATCTCACTGTTATTAAGCACATTATTCTTATTACTGTTGACTCATGGTGTACCCTACTTTCGACCTGGGCCCTTATCCGCAGGTGCGGCTATCGATAGATTTAATATACACTCTGTAGGGGTTAGTACACTGTACCCACACTACGGAACCCCATGGCATCGCACTCCCACTCGGTGGACCAACGGCGTTCCGACAAAACCGTCCTACTGCCATGACACTCTCCCGACCACTCCGACCAACTCCCCTCTTGGCTAACTCATGGGTGACCCCTTGTCTACCTCCAGACACAATGACCACCGTCGTGGCCCATCCCACTCTGGGACCCAGATCCAAAAACTAACTCAACAATGGGCACACAAGGCTTATGTCGGCCTACCTGATCGGGGTAATGCGCGCCCATAACCTTTCCTCGTTGGAGGCACCGGCGAGAGGCACAACAATAAACCCAGTTAGGACCGTCCCATACCGGTAAGCGTGGTTGCACTGGTCAGCATCGATTCAGCGGCACCATGACTCAGCCAACAGTTGTTCAAGTTCAATTTAATCTAGTTAACTTGAATGCAAATATGCTGAGTCATGATAAAATGCATGAACATGATATCAACATAATCATGAGGGTATCACATAACTATCCACCATATCAACAATAACTCATATCCACTGAACATGGCATACTGACTAGCACGACCATCATCAACATCAACATGTACTACTAGCAAGCATAAACATATGAAAGGAAATACTAACAGGTATAACATGATCACAGAGTACAAAACAACATAGCATAACAGTGAACATGCAAATCTAAACATCACCGGAACAACGATAACCATCTTTTCAACAAGCAAATATTTAATAAAGATTCAAGTTGAAAACCATGGCTACTGCATGACTATCATGCAAGTGGGTGTTGTGGCTTTCCTGGGGATGAAGAAGGCACCGGGGAGAAGTGCGAGAAACTCGCGGAACGAATCGCCGGAAAACATACTCTCTCGGAGGGGGCTGAATAAGGGCAAGGGCATAATGGTCATTTTCACAGTGTCAAATCATAGTGAAAGCATGACCAACAGAACGGGCTCGACGAAACGAAGAAGTAGGCTTTGGAATCACCTCATTTGGAGCTACGGAGAAAAAGTTATAGCTGTTTTTCTGCCAGGGACCCATTTGTAATGAAATCATCACAAACAAGCCCTCAGCCGGAAAAACAGAAAGCGCCTTCTTAAGAAATACTTTTCCAGAAATGTAAGCGTATTTTGGCTCGAAGAAGCGGAATACGCTTTCGCTTAGTGAAGGCGTACTCCTTGGAGTACGTCTCCACTTATCCACGTGGCTGGGCTGGCTCAACGCGGGCCCGGCGGCTGGATCGCTTACAGGCGGGGCCCGCCGCATCTTCTCTCTCCTCCTGGCCTCCTTCTTCTCCCTCCCGCCTGGACGCATCAGGCCGAGTAGGGGAGCTCACCCCGACGAGGCTCGCCGGCGATCTCGGCCACCATACGGCGCGCGCGACCTACCCATGAGCTCAGCAGGACGAGGCAGATCCATTCAGCGAGGACACGGACGCCGAGGAGGATCGGAGCGACTAGGCGGTGGACTCCGGCGGAGATGGCCTCGGGTGAGGTTGGGCTACGGGGCTGCGGGGCACTCCGGCGAGGGGCAAGTAGGTGGGGAGGGCCGCAGGGGACTAGGTGGTGCTCTGGTGGTGGTAGAAGGAGAGGAGGGGCTCGAGCTCGGGCTAATCTAGCCGGGCCGAAGCGGTGGCCATGGCGGCAAAGGGAGGGCAGGAGAGCTTCTCCGGCTCGGGTGAGTGGACGGGAAGGGAGCTGGGAGTGAGGCGAGGCTGATGAGGTGCTCGGGAGGCTCGGGTAAGGGCTATATATAGCCAGGCGAGGGAGGCAGTGGCCGAGTGCCGCCGCTCGAGCTCGGCCAAAGCTCTGGCGAGGCTCAGCGAGCATGGGCGAGCACGGGAACACGACGAGGGAGAGTGCGGACGAGCTACAGAGGTGCATAGTGCAAGAGGGGCCGAGGACGCAGAGGAGAAACGACCGAACGCCATTAAAGCCTCGGTCGGCCACAGTGCGTCCATGGGCGCGCGGCGACGACAGTTGACGAAGGGGATGACGGAGGGGGAGAAGGCTCAATGAGGACGGCGAAGACGCGGTAAAACGGTGAGACATGCTCAAGAGCGTGAAGACGCCGAGAGGGAGAGGGGCTCGAGCAAGAAGACGCTCTGGGCGCGGCCATTGCACGCCAAAATGGTGGTCACCGCGTGCACTGGTGCACACAGTGCCACAAGTGATGCCAAACCATGTCTGTGGGTTAGTCCCTTCTGGTTAATGTGTAAATACGGTGGTAACTTGGTGAAAGAGGCTCTGGTTAAATAGTTAGTGAGATCTGAAGTTTACTGCAGTAAACTTTACCAGCTCAATGTGATCACCAGGGAGTTACTTGAAGCCAAAGAAGTTGTCTGGGGTGTTTAGGATGGGAAGGACTACAGTCCTGGAGGTGTTGAGAGTAAAAGGATCAATATTTACAGCAGTTGCTTCACAACTGCATACTTGGTCCAGAAATGAAAGATCAGCAAGATGCACTCACATAGAGTTATGGGATGGGATGAAACTTGGCAAATCCTCATGATATGGACATATAAATATGCTGTGAAAAGATCATGCTAAATGGACAAGCCAAAATAGCACTTGCTTCACAAACATCATTTCTGTCCAGAAACTTGAAATAATTATGGGAGTCAAATGGATCAATTAAATGATGCCAAATTGGGTGGAGAGATTTTTTATGGGTAGAATAATGATCTGGTAATTTATCAGGATTTTTGAAGCAATATAAAATATACTTGCTTCACAACCTGAAAATAATGCCAGAAACAAAGATTTGCTCCTGTGCTCACATAGATAATTGTATGGGGCTGCAAATGGGTGGAGGGGTTTAATATGAGAATATTCAGAAGTGTGCAAAAGTTAATCTCATTTGGATACTCCTAGCTAGTACTTCCTTCACAAAGCCTTCTATCTGACAGAAATTTTGAAAAATCACTGAGGAAGGTTGGCTAGGAAAATAAATTTGAACTTGTGCATGAGGCAATTATTTGGACATATAAACATGCCCAAAAGGTTGGGAACCACTAGGAAAAATATAAATGACACTTCCTTCACAAAGTGTCATTCAGGGCAAAATAGGAAATGAATTATTGGGGAATTATTTTTGAACATGGCAATGAAAAGTTTAGCCATATTTGATCAAGATATGAACCAAACAATTTATGAGAATTATTTGGGAATTTTTGGAGTGAGGGAAATATAGGTTGCTTCACAACCTAGGGCAATTGGAGTTATTCCTTTAATAGAAAAGGAATATTCCCAATAAAAGAATATTGGGATTTGGGCTAGGATGGAAATGACAGGGTCTAGGGAAAGATTTGGGAATGACAAGCCACTCTAGAAGCAAAGAAGAGGGCATCTTCTTCAGTTTCCAGACCACAAAGCCACGGAAAAAGAAAACTCAGGCTAAAACTTCGGAAAAACAAAAGAAAAAGAAAGGGCCAAAAATCAGGCTGTCACAGGAGCGGCACGCGTAGATCCGACTAATCCGATCGAGATGGCCCTCCCAGCCTCTAGTATGATGGCCAAGTAGTGATACAAGGTATGGTCCTATGCTCTCTTTGCTTCGAATCTTAAGAGGCGAATAACTACTTCCAAGCTACCACTTTCACCAGCGGGTAGACCTTCCAGTTCGGGGGCCTGAGCTTTGTGGGACGTCAGCGGTCTGCCTGTTAGCGGCAACGGCATGACCCACCCATGGGCCCAAGCCCCTGCCCTCGATAGGAGAACCATAGGGCGAGGGCATGGGGGCAGCACGTCGAAGGGTTCCAAGATTCACATCCAACGCGCCACAAGGAACCCATGTGCCCACGGCCCAAGTCTTATTGTCGCACAGACGAATGTTGTTTGCTCCTCGAGCAAGCCTCCTTAGCGCACCAAAAGGAAAGAATGGTGGTGGACAAGATGGACCTTTTCCTCCCCCTGCAAGGGTCATGCCAGGCAATGACCTGACACCAGGGGAAGTGTTTTTATCCGAAAAACTAGGATGAGTTTCACCTACCACCCCTACCCCCCTTGTAGTAGCCATCGAGGAGCATTCCATCGAAGCACCAACAACTTTTGCATCATCGTGAGCGCTCCATCGCAGCTCCGACAGTGCATGCATCACTGCACCAATAGCCGCCGGCGAAGCTGCATCAAAGCACCGGTTCGCAACCACTGCATCACAGCTCCACCAGCGCTGACAACCGTTGCATTGCAGCACCGACAACTATCAGCGAGCGCTGCATTGGTTCCCCCCTGCAGTGTTTGTGACCGCTGCATTGTAGCTCCGGCAGCATCGACCAGCGCTGCATCGCACACACGGCAACGGGAGCGTCAACGAGCGCTACATCCTAGCACCGGTGCCGCTTGCAACTTCGTGAGTGTTGCGACCTCTCTATTTGCGGCGAGCGGCGGTACGATGATCGCCTATCAACAACAATGGCTGACCTCGCAGCTTGCGGCAACGTTTTTTGAAGCAAAATGCGTCAGGTATGGAATTCGGGCGGCAGGTAGGGCTGGACCAAAAGCTCAGAGCTCGCGAACTTAATGAGCGTTCGATAGTTCGGCTCGTTAAGCTTGTGGCTCGCTTTTTAATGAACAGAGTCAATCACCGATTTCAGCTCATTAAGCTTAATGAGCTTAACGAACGAGCTAATGAGTTTCACAAGTAGCTTGTTAAGCTCGTTAGTAACAACACAACACATATTTTTATCTTATGTGACAAAGTTTTCGTAGCACCTCAGTCTATCTATTTAATCTAATCTACATAGGAGACAACAAACTAATGTATTTCCTTTGGTAGTCACTATCTCCCTTCTTAAAAATCACATCTACTTAGTCATCATGTAGGCTGTAACACATCAGAATCTGTTAACGAGCACTCACGAATTTAACAAGCTTCAAACAAACCGAGCCAAGCAGGACTTTCTGCTCGTTAATCTTAACAAGCTTAACGAATCGAGTCTTAACAAGCACCAATAGCTCGTTCGTCCACTCCTAGCGGCAGGCGCACGTGTGATGTTTTTTCTTCTAACAAAGCCCGTGCGCTGCTGATGCAGGGCTGGTCACTTGCACAGCCTCCCTAATCCTGGGCCACTTTCAGGTAGCCCAGGTGGCGAGTGGAGTTGGCCCATCCACCTAAGGGGGAAACAGGCTGAGATCCCTCAGTCCTCTTCACCGAAATAGTCCCGTCCCGTTCTTCTGCTCCCTTGCAGAACCTTGCGGCGACGATTCTCCAAAGGGGGTTGGGCGTCGGCGCCGCAGACCTCGCCGTAGTGGTGGCCCCTCGCACCTGCTCCCAACCGGCGTGCCCCCGATGTGGCGGCTGCCCGGGCTGCTCTCCCAGGCCGCCGCGGCCGGGAGGGCGGCGGCGAGGACCAGCAGCAGCCACGTCAGCGGTTCCAAGGGCTTCTCCAGCGGAGGGGGCGGGTCCCCGCTGCCCCGAGGGTGGCTGCGGAGGCTGTGGATCGAGGAGCTGAAAAGGGAGAAGGAAGCTGCGAGGAGACTGGGGGGAGGCGTCTGCAAGGCCGAAGGTGTTGGCGAGGATCCGCTCGGCTATTTGGCCAACGCCGCGCGCGCGTTCGTGAATTCCGGGTCCGCCGCGGCGGGGATTGACAAGGTGAGGCCTGGGGGAGCGGCCCGCGGCGAGGTGGCCCCGTCTAAAGGCGGCCAGTATGACCCCAAGGACCTCCCATACCTAGAGGCAAGCGGATTCTGTATTCTCTAATTGCAGCTTGTTATGTGTAGTGCCATTCGGTATGACCCGATTATATCTTAGACTCTATACAACCAATCCATCACAGAATGCGCATGATGAAGTTTTTTCAGATAATGATGGAAGAGGAAACACCTCCTGTCAGGCGCATGATGAAGTTCTTTAGAGAATGGAAGAGAAAACTCTCTTTTTGTGACTGAACTCTGATTACGATTGGTAGCGAAGTCGTGTGGGAATTTGTAGGTTAGCTGAACAGGGCCGAGTAGTGGTATGTGAGTGAATATTTCTGTGGGTAATATAGCAGGATACTGGCCAATCGATTTAAAGTTTGTTCCCTGCCGCTTCCAGTTATGTTTGATGGTTTATGTTATATCCAATCTTATCTGTTTAAATGTGCTGAAATTTGGCTATTGGAATAACCGAGGTGGCCTTTATATGTGTTTTATAGGCCAAACTGGAGCCTCTCCTCTCAAGAGCCAACCTCCTTATAGCCAGAGATGTGGAATGGGCAAATATCATGTTTGCTTTCGAGCAGGTGATTTATATGAACATGCTTCTCCGGCTCTTTCCATAATGGAATTGCAGCTTATGTGAACTATTGATAATTTGGCTGAAGCTAGATGTTTTTTTTTTGCTTACTACTATTGTTTTGAAATGCAGGAGAGTAGATATATCATAATGGATCCACTCTTTTCCCAGTCTGTAAGTGTGTCTCCTTCCAGCTAGCTGGTTTGGTTGTTGTATTATTTCCATCATCTATGCTTCACCTCCGGGTCTTACACGTTGACTTGTTTCTTTTTCAATGCCAGCCTGTAGGATATATTCGAGAGAAAAGCAATGTCATCTTTAGGCAGGTACATCTATGTGGTTACTTGATCATAAATAATTTTGTACCTTATGCTAACACTTTAGGGTAATTTATTGAAATTTGTTCGGTTGACCAAAGTTTCCATTACCCTTCCTATGCTGAAGAACACCTGTTGGTAGCATGCCACTCATTGTTGTGATCTTTTGGTTGGACAGATGACGGAAGTCTTCCACTATATCATTTTTTTTATTGGATGCTTTTCTGGTTGTTTTCTCCTGGGCAAGGAGTTTTTTGTGATTGCTTCTCTTATTTTCGTTTTTGGAATGATTGATGTTACATATTTTCAGTTGGAGTTGACACTGATAGTTTATGTACGGTATGTGGTGTAAATCTTGAAATATTACCTATGGGACGTGAAATGGGGGTAAATGTAAGCTATAGGGACTGAGAAAATGGAGACATGGGAAAATCTGATGTGTTGGAGAGAGGTGTCAGTGGGAATGTTGAATGTCGTGGAAAATTGGTTGCTCTCCCATTTCTAAGCCTCCACTATGTAGTGTTATCATATTGAGTAGTTTTGGGGATGCTCTGGAAGGACTGTACTTGGTTTCAGCTTCATGGAAGAATTGGCGTTCAGCGAGAAAAACTTTAGTTATCATGAAGAATTGTATATGAAGGGGAGCCTTGGCGCAGTGGTAAAGCTGCTGCCTTGTGACCATGAGGTCACGGGTTCAAGTCCTGGAAACAGCCTCTTGCAGAAATGTAGGGAAAGGCTGCGTACAATAGACCCAAAGTGGTCGGATCCTTCCCCAGACCCTGCGCAAGCGGGAGCTACATGCACTGGGGCTGCCCTTTTTTATCATGAAGAATTGTATATGTGTAACATGTTTTATCCATTTAGTAATGGAGGTATGGGAATATATTTCTTATCTAGCTGGCAATATATTTCTGATAGGGTAGAAGTGTCATCTGATATGTAAGTTAATTTACTTTATTAATGTTTGTTATTTGTCGTGTTTACAGATTTAATATGGCCTATTTATTTACAACACTACAAAATTTCACTCCTTGCTGTCTTGATCAGTTATGATGCTAAAAGTTAATTATGTGCTTTTTTTAGTATTGCTAGTGTAGGAAATAATCTAATGCTATTGTCTCTTTTGTGTGTGCAAAAAAACACCTTATTGTATTTGGCGTCTGTTTGTTCATTCTTATCTGATGTTTATTTATTCATTTTTTTACTTGATGGCAACTATTACTACCTTAGTACCTTACAACATTTCCCTTTTTCTGGTATTTCAGTTACTTCGGTCGAGACGGCCATTTACTGCACAATTTACTGATGCTATGGGTAATGAGATATTCACGGTAAGAATTCGCCATTGTTTTTTCTTTTTCTTTTGGGGAGGAACGATTGTTGTTTTTCGTTGTAAATACATAGTTGGAATTTCTGCAAAGATATTAATGCTATGGATACAGGTCCGCCGGCCATTTTGGTTCATCAACAGCTCTATTTATGCAGAAGTGGATGGCAAGGTACACAAATATTCTTGACTTGATTGCTATAACTCACTCAGATGGGAGTTTTGTCCTCGTATGAATGCACAGGAATACTGCTGATGAAGTTTCATTATTTTCCTTTGATCAGGAGGTAGGTGTAGTCCACAGGCGCTGGCATCTTTGGCGTAGAATTTATGATCTGTACTTAGGGTAACATGGTCTTCTGATCTCCCAATTCCCTTATTTCTTTAACCCAGTCTAGGTTCTTTATGTAGCTGTCATTCTTGCTATAACGTCTGACAGGTTGATTTTCAACTTGTTTGTCCTTCAGGAACAAGCAATTTGCTGTGGTTGAGAATCCTGGATTTTGGAACTGGACCTTTACCCTTATTGATGAAGATGAAAATGTGTTGGCCCAGATTGACCGTAATTGGAGGGGAATTGGTTTTGAGGTAATGTCCGTTTGAGTAGGCGTGTATTTTCATGCATTTGAAGGAAATTCATTAAGGAATGTGTTTCATAGATGTCTAGCAAAACATAATGAGTAACATAAGCTAACGATCAACACTCTGATCACTAAGAAATATGATGTGATACTATTGCTTGACATTGCTTCTGCACAAGGAAATTATCATACATCATTGGACACATAATTATAGCATGGTTGCACATCACATATCTTTTCTGAGTGCATTTTGTGTTGCATTATCTTAGCCTTTAGAAAATATACGTGGTTAATCGAGGAGTAATGACCGATCAATATACCTTTGGTTGTATCTCATTGCAGCTCTTTACGGATGCTGGCCAGTATGCAATTCGGTTTGGTGATGATGGACAAAGCAGTAGACTTGGTCTCGGTTCAGATGTAAGTGTTCTCACTTGACAGACATTAAGAGCATATCTGCCTTGATGTAGCTGGCCCCCCTGCCGGATGTGAAACTTAGGATCATATGGCGCGTCAGTTTCTGTACTTGCACGATGTTGCTCTTTACACTTGATATTTTAAGAATCTCCCTTTAAACTTGTCTCAAACTCACATCTCACTGATGCTTCCAGATCGAAGAACTAAACGTTGTTCGCCCGCTGAGTTTACCTGAAAGGGCTGTAGCTCTTGCTCTGGCAGTGTCCCTGGACTCAGATTACTTCTCTAGGAGAGGGGGCTGGTATGCATGCATACCTTACTTTCAGTTTTCCACATTGACTTGTCTGGATAGATTCACTGAACTATTATTACCATGCAACCTGGGTTTATCACCTACTGGTGCCCCTGATACTAACCCCGAAGTGCTTGTTTCTTTCAGGGGACTGCCTTTTCTCATCGCCACAGAGTAGACCGCGCATACGAATGCCATCCTCTCAGTTCACAGCGGAACTTAAATTGCCAGTTCTTTCGCCATTGATGTCTGAAGAAGCTGGTGTCATTCACTGTCGCCATACCATTGAGATCATTACACAAGTGTGCCGTGTTTTTTTTGTTACCGTGACCGTACTTGGTTGGGCTTTTCGTATGAATTTTAGTGCACTCTGAGAGGTTTGACAGCTCGCATCCAATTCCCTGCTGCCTTTACACGAACTGCCAGTGTGACTGCTCTTAGTAGGCCTCCTTTGGTTCATAGGATAGGATTATCATAGGAATAGGAAAGTTGTAGGAAATGAGGTGACATATATCTCAAATCCTATGAGTAGGAATAGGAAAAGAGATGTCCATAGGAATTTTTTCATCGAGTCTAGGCTAATGTTTATTTTCCTTTGAAATGTGGAAGGTAGGAACCAATCCTATGTAGAAATAGGAATCCATTTCTATGAACCAAAGGGTTCTAAAGGAAAAAAATCCTATAAAAATCCTACCATATAGAATTCCTAAGAAATTCCTTCAAACCAAAAGGAGGCCTTAGCAGGAAACTGAACTCGTCCATCTGCTGGTTACAGCGTCTCTTTTTTCATCCCTTTGTTTATTTAGTGGGTGGAAAGGGAAGTGCTAGTGTGATAACGACTTGAAAGTTGCCATTCTTTGCTTTACTGCTGAACCTTTGTGTTTACAGTATGCTGGTGGGGGTGGGGGGTAAGGGAATCTACAGCGCCGGCCTGCAAACGTCCACGGACTGATGCGGACGATTTTAGTCATTCAACATGGTGCTGCAAACATCCACGGATGTGTCCGAGTGCGAGAGTCCGAACCTGCGGCACGTAGACTACCCACAGTGGGAGTAACATAGGTGGTAAGAGCAACTCCAATGGGCTGACCCAAACGAACGGCAATTTCGTCCGCTTTTTGTCCGTTTGGGTCGGCCGCCTGCCCGGCGTCCGCCTTGTTTTAGATATAGGCCGGCGTCGGTAGCGCGTCCAACGCGCCGACCCATATGTGCCGGCCTGGCCGGCTGGGCCCCCCTATTTTTTGCATGAATTTGCATAGTTTGAATCAAATAACATAGTTTTGGACCGAATAAAATAGCATAGTTATTACAAGCTGAATGAAAATAAAAATGTCTCACATTGTTTTGCAAGCGAATAAAAGAAGATACATCTATTGGTTGGCAACATGAGCCCATATATGCTCAACCAAATCATTTTGCAGTTGCACGTGAGTTTCCCAATCACACATGTCTTGATGAAATTGGGTGAACTGTTCAAACGTTGCCGCTACTCCATGCTCAGGCACAACATTCTCACCCTGAAACTGAAACCCTTGATCATACAGATGTTCTGGGCGCTCATCTTCTACGATCATATTATGTATGATCACACAAGCAGTCATCACCTCCCACAGTTTTTGCGTGCTTCAGGTATTAGCAGGATACCGAATGATGACCCATCGAGATTGCAAAACATCAAAGGCACACTCGACATCCTTCCTAGCACTCTCTTTCTCTTGGGCAAATCTTTTCCTCTTCTCTCCGACATGGTTGGGTATTGTCTTGACAATAGTGGTCCACTGAGGATAGATACCATCACCCATATAGTATCCTTTGTCGTAGTTGTGGCCGTTGACAGTAAAGTTCACCGGTGGGATGTTGCCTTCGGCAAGCCTAGCAAACACCGGCGAGCGTTGAAGCACGCTGATATCATTGTGCAATCCGGCCATGCCAAAGAAAGAGTGCCAGATCTAGATATCTTGAGATGCCACGGCCTCTAGTATGACAGTGCAAGCCCTGACATGGCCCTTATACTGCCCTTGCCAAGCAGAAGGGCAGTTCTTCCACTCCCAATGCATGCATTCTATGCTACCAAGCATCTCTGGGAAGCCCCTGCTGGAATTCATCGCCAACAAACGGGTTGTATCTTCAGCAGTCGACTCTCTCAAGTACTCAGGGCCAAACACAGCAATAACGGCCTTGCAGAACTTATATAGGGACTCTAGGCAAGTAGACTCGCTCATACGGACGTACTCGTCAATGAGATCACCGGGCACTCCGTATGCAAGCATTCGGATGGCGGCAGTGCATTTCTGATAAGAGGAAAAACCAATCTTGCCAACGGCATCCTCTTTGCACTTGAAATAATCATCATAGCCGACCACCCCCTTTCTAATACGGTTGAAAAGATGCCTACTCATACGGAAATGGCGGCGGATTTTTTGATGTTTGAACAACGGGTTTGTTGTATCAAAGTAGTCCTTCCAAAGAATGAAATGCCCGCTCTCTCGGTTGCGATTCAACGCCGGAAGGTGGCCCGGAATGGAGCCACGGAACAACGGCCGCTGGTTGTTGAGGTGGCGATGGACCAACATGGCAGCCAATATCTCCTCCTCGTCATCAGACGACGAATCGTCGGAGTCGCAAAGAAAATTGTGAAAAAAGAACTCGTCGGTGGAGTCCATTTTGTACCTTGGCAAACTGCCGAACAGCTTGCGGGTGTCGATGAAGGAGATGGCCGGCGAAGGGAGCCGCGGCGGCATTGACCAGTTAGCTGCCCTGCCAGCGTCCAACGAGTGGGCCAGTGAGGATCTGGCCGGGCGGCGAGGCGACTTCTTGGTCGGGGGCGGCTGTGTAGTAGAGGGCGCGGGGGTGGGAAGCAGTCGGCTCCCCGGCGACAAGACAGCGGTGGAGGGCGACGTGGGAGTGGGCAGTGTTGCTACGCTGATGTGGAGGCGCCGGCAGCTGGCAGAGTCACCGGCAAAAATGGGTGTCGGTGTCGGCGACGAAGGAGGCGGGCGAGGGTTGTTGTTGGATGGGGGAGGCCAATGTGCCACCGACCAACGGACTTGGGGGAGGAGATGAAGGAAATATGCCCTAGAGGCAATAATAAAATTATTATTTATTTCCTTATTTCATGATAAATGTTTATTATTCATGCTAGAATTGTATTAACCGGAAACTTAGTACATGTGTGAATACATAGGCAAAACAAAGTGTCCCTGGTATGCCTCTACTTGACTAGCTCGTTAATCAAAGATGGTTATGTTTCCTAACCATAGACATGTGTTGTCATTTGATGAACGGGATCACATCACTAAGAGAATGATGTGATGGACATGACCCATCCGTTAGCTTAGCATTATGATCGTTACAGTTTCATTGCTACTACTTTCTTCATGACTTATACACGTTCCTTAGACTATGAGATTATGCATTTCCCGAATATCGGAGGAACACTTTGTGTGCTACCAAACGTCACAACATAAATGGGTGATTATAAAGGTGCTCTACATGTGTCTCCAAAGGTGTTTGTTGGGTTGGCATAGATTGAGATTAGGATTTGTCACTCTGTGTTTCGAAGAGGTATCTCTGGGCCCTCTCGGTAATACTCATCACTATAAGCCTTGCAAGCAATGTGACTAATGAGTTAGTTACAGGATGAAGTATTACAGAACGAGTAAAGAGATTTGCCGATAACAAGATTGAACTAGGTATTATGTGTTGGGGAACGTAGTAATTTCAAAAAATTTCCTACGTACACGCAAGATCATGGTGATGGCATAGCAACGAGAGGGAGAGTGTTGTCCACGTACCCTCGTAGACCCTAAGCGGAAGCGTTATGACAACGCGGTTGATGTAGTCGTACATCTTCACGATCCGACCGATCCAAGTACCGAACGTACGGCACCTTCGAGTTCAGCACACGTTCAGCTCGATGACGATCCCCGGACTCCGATCCAGCAAAGTGTCGGGGATGAGTTCCGTCAGCACGACGGCGTGGTGACGATGATGATGCTCTACCGGCACAGGGCTTCGCCTAAACTCCGCGATGATATGACCGAGGTGGAATATGGTGGAGGGGGGCACCGCACATGGGTAAGGAACGATCCGTAGATCAACTTGTGTGTTCTAGGGTGCCCCCTGCCCCTATATATAAAGGAGCAAGGGGGGAGGCCGGCCGGCCCTTGTGGGCGCGCCAAGGAGGAGTCCTCCTCCTCCTAGTAGGAGTAGGACTCCCCCTTTCCTACTCCTACTAGGAGGGGGAAGGAAGGGGGAGAGGGGGAAGGAAAGAGGGGGGGCGCCGCCCCCCCTCGTAGTCCAATTCGGACCAGAGGGAGAGGGGGCGCGCGGCCCACCCTGGCCGCCCCTCTCTCTTTCCACCAAGGCCCATGTGGCCCATTATCTCTCCCCGGGGGGTTCCGGTAACCCTCCGGCACTTCGGTTTTCTCCGAAAACGTCCGGAACACTTCCGGTGTCCGAATATAGTCGTCCAATATATCAATCTTTATGTCTCGACCATTTCGAGACTCCTCGTCATGTCCGTGATCACATCCGAGACTCCGAACAAACTTCGGTACATCAAAACTTATAAACTCATAATAAAACTGTCATCGTAACGTTAAGCGTGCGGACCCTACGGGTTTGAGAACTATGTAGACATGACCTAGGACTATTCTCGGTCAATAACCAATAGCGGAACCTGGATGCTCATATTGGTTCCTACATATTCTACGAAGATCTTTATCGGTCAAACCGCATAACAACATACGTTGTTCCCTTTGTCATCGGTATGTTACTTGCCTGAGATTTGATCGTTGGTATCCAATACCTAGTTCAATCTCGTTACCGGCAAGTCTCTTTACTCGTTATGTAATGCATCATCCCGTAACCAACTCATTGGTCACATTGCTTGCAAGGCTTATAGTGATGTGCATTACCGAGAGGGCCCAGAGATACCTCTCCGACAATCGGAGTGACAAAACCTAATCTCGAAATACGCCAACTCAACATGTACCTTCGGAGACACCTGTAGTACTCCTTTATAATCACCCAGTTACGTTGTGACGTTTGGTAGTACCCAAAGTGTTCCTCTGGTAAACGAGAGTTGCATAATCTCATAGTTACAGGAACATGTATAAGTCATGAAGAAAGCAATAGCAATATACTAAACGATCAAGTGCTAGGCTAACGGAATGGGTCATGTCAATCACATCATTCTCCTAATGATGTGATCCCGTTAATCAAATGACAACACATGTCTATGGTTAGGAAACATAACCATCTTTGATTAATGAGCTAGTCAAGTAGAGGCATACTATTGACTATATGTTTGTCTATGTATTCACACATGTATCATGTTTCCGGTTAATACAATTCTAGCATGAATAATAAACATTTATCATGATATGAGGAAATAAATAATAACTTTATTATTGCCTCTAGGGCATATTTCCTTCAGTCTCCCACTTGCACTAGAGTCAATAATCTACATTACATAGTAATGATTCTAACACCCATGGAGTCTTGGTGCTGATCATGTTTTGCTCGTGAGAGAGGCTTAGTCAATGGGTCTGCAACATTCAGATCCGTATGTATCTTGCAAATTTCTATGTCTCCCACTTGGACTTGATCCCGGATGGAATTGAAGCGTCTCTTGATGTGCTTGGTCCTCTTGTGAAATCTGGATTCCTTTGCCAAAGCAATTGCACCAGTATTGTCACAGAAGATCTTCATTGGTCCCGATGCACTAGGTATGACACCTAGATCGGAAATGAACTCCTTCATCCAGACTCCTTCATTTGCTGCTTCCGAAGCAGCTATGTACTCTGCTTCACATGTAGATCCCGCCACGACGCTTTGTTTAGAACTGCACCAACTTACAGCTCCACCGTTTAATAAAAACACGTATCCGGTTTGCGATTTAGAATCGTCCAGATCAGTGTCAAAGCTTGCATCGACGTAACCATTTACGACTAGCTCTTTGTCACCTCCATATACGAGAAACATATCCTTAGTCCTTTTCAGGTATTTCAGGATGTTATTAACCGCTGTCCAGTGATCCACTCCTGGATTACTTTGGTACCTCCCTGCCAAACTTATTGCTAAGCATACGTCAAGTCTGGTACACAACATTGCATACATAATAGAGCCTATGGCTGAAGCATAGGGAATATCTTTCATTTTCTCTCTATCTTCTGCTGTGGTCGGGCATTGAGTTTGACTCAACTTCACACCTTGAAGCACGGGCAAGAACCCTTTCTTTGCCTGATCCATTTTGAACTTTTTCAAAATTTTATCAAGGTATGTGCTTTGTGAAAGTCCTATTAAGCGTCTTGATCTATATCTATAGATCTTGATGCCCAATATGTAAGCAGCTTCACCTAGATCTTTCATTGAAAAACTTTTATTCAAGTATCCCTTTATGCTATCCAAAAATTCTATATCATTTCCAATTAATAATATGTCATCTACATATAATATCAGAAATGCTACAGAGCTCCCACTCACTTTCTTGTAAATACAGGCTTCTCCAAAAGTCTGTATAAAACCATATGCTTTGATCACACTATCAAAGCGTTTATTCCAACTCCGAGATGCTTGCACCAGTCCATAAATGGATCGCTGGAGCTTGCACACTTTGTTAGCACCTTTTGGATCAACAAAACCTTCTGGCTGCATCATATACAACTCTTCTTCCAGAAATCCATTCAAGAATGCAGTTTTGACATCCATTTGCCAGATTTCATAATCATGAAATGCAGCAATAGCTAACATGATTCGGACAGACTTAAGCATCGCTACTGGTGAGAAAGTCTCATCGTAGTCAGCCCCTTGAACTTGTCGAAAACCTTTTGCAACAAGTCGAGCTTTATAGACAGTTACATTACCATCAGCGTCAGTCTTCTTCTTAAAGATCCATTTATTCTCAATGGCTTGCCGATCATCGGGCAAGTCAACCAAAGTCCATACTTTGTTTTCATACATGGATCCCATCTCAGATTTCATGGCCTCTAGCCATTTTGTGGAATCTGGGCTCATCATCGCTTCCTCATAGTTCGTAGGTTCATCATGGTCAAGTAACATGACTTCCAGAATAGGATTACTGTACCACTCTGGTGCGGATCTTACTCTGGTAGACCTACGAGGTTCAGTAGAAACTTGATCTGAAGTTTCATGATCAATATCATTAGCTTCCTCACTAATTTGTGTAGTTGTCACAGGAACCGGTTCTTGTGATGAACTACTTTCCAACAAGGGAGTAGATACAGTTATCTCATCAAGTTCTACTTTCCTCCCACTCACTTCTTTCGAGAGAAACTCCTTCTCTAGAAAGGATCTGATTTTAGCAACAAAAATCTTGCCCTCAGATTTGTGATAGAAGGTGTACCCAATGGTCTCTTTTGGGTATCCTATGAAGACACATTTCTCCGATTTAGGTTCGAGCTTATCTGGTTGAAGTTTCTTCAGATAAGCATCGCAGCCCCAAACTTTAAGAAACGACAACTTTGGTTTCTTGCCAAACCACAGTTCATAAGGCGTCGTCTCAACGGATTTTGATGGTGCCCTATTTAACGTGAATGCGGCCGTCTCTAAAGCATAACCCCAAAACGATAGCGGTAAATTAGTAAGAGACATCATAGATCGCACCATATCTAGTAAAGTACGATTACGACGTTCGGACACACCATTTCGTTGTGGTGTTCCGGGTGGCGTGAGTTGCAAAACTATTCCACATTGTTTCAAATGTAAACCAAACTCGTAACTCAAATATTCTCCTCCCCGATCAGATCGTAGAAACTTTATTTTCTTGTTACGATGATTTTCCACTTCACTCTGAAATTCTTTGAACTTTTCAAATGTTTCAGACTTGTGTTTCATCAAGTAGATATACCCATATCTGCTCAAGTCATCTGTGAAGGTGAGAAAATAACGATACCCGCCGCGAGCCTCAACATTCATTGGACCACAAACATCAGTATGTATGATTTCCAACAAATCAGTTGCTCGCTCCATAGTTCCGGAGAACGGCGTTTTAGTCATCTTGCCCATAAGGCACGGTTCGCAAGTACCTAGTGATTCATAATCAAGTGATTCCAAAAGCCCATCAGTATGGAGTTTCTTCATGCGCTTTACACCGATATGACCTAAACGGCAGTGCCATAAATAAGTTGCACTATCATTGTCAACTCTTCATCTTTTGGTTTCAACACTATGAATATGTGTATCACTACTATCGAGATTCAGTAAAAATAGACCACTCTTCAATGGTGCATGACCATAAAAGATATTACTCATATAAATAGAACAACCATTATTCTTTGATTTAAATGAATAACCGTCTCGCATCAAACAAGATCCAGATATAATGTTCATGCTTAACGCTGGCACCAAATAACAATTATTTAGGTCTAAAACTAATCCCGATGGTAGATGTAGAGGTAGCGTGCCGACCGCGATCACATCGACTTTGAAACCATTTCCCACGCGCATCGTCACCTCGTCCTTAGCCAATCTTCACTTAATCCGTAGTCCCTGTTTCGAGTTGCAAATATTAGCAACAGAACTAGTATCAAATACCCAGGTACTACTGCGAGCATTAGTAAGGTACACATCAATAACATGTATATCATATATACCTTTGTTCACTTTGCCATCCTTCTTATCCGCCAAATACTTGGGGCAGTTCCGCTTCCAGTGTCCAGTCTGCTTGCAGTAGAAGCACTCAGTTTTAGGCTTTGGTCCAGACTTGGGTTTCTTCTCTTGAGCAGCAACTTGTTTGCTGTTCTTCTTGAAGTTCCCCTTCTTCTTCCTTTTGCCCTTTTTCTTGAAACTGGTGGTCTTGTTAACCATCAACACCTGATGCTCCTTCTTGATTTCTACCTCCGCGGCTTTTAGCATTGCGAAGAGCTCGGGAATAGTCTTGTCCATCCCTTGCATATTATAGTTCATCACGAAGCTCTTGTAGCTTGGCGGCAGTGATTGGAGAATTCTGTCAATGACACTATCATCAGGAAGATTAACTCCCAGTTGAATCAAGTGATTATTATACCCAGACATTTTGAGTATGTGTTCACTGACAGAACTATTCTCCTCCATCTTGCAGCTATAGAACTTATTGGATACTTCATATCTCTCAATCCGGGCATTTGCTTGAAATATTAACTTCAACTCCTGGAACATCTCATATGCCCCATGACGTTCAAAACGTCGTTGAAGACCCGGTTCTAAGCCGTAAAGCATGGCACACTGAACTATCGAGTAGTCATCAGCTTTGCTCTGCTAGACGTTCTTAACGTCGTCAGTTGCATCAGCAGCAGGCCTGGCACCCAGCGGTGCTTCCAGGATGTAATTCTTCTGTGCAGCAATGAGGATAATCCTCAGGTTATGGACCCAGTCCGTGTAATTGCTACCATCATCTTTCAACTTTGCTTTCTCAAGGAACGCATTAAAATTCAATGGAACAACAGCACGAGCCATCTATCTACAACAAACATAGACAAGCAAAATACTATCAGGTACTAAGTTCATGATAAATTTAAGTTCAATTAATCATATTACTTAAGAACTCCCACTTAGACAGACATCTCTCTAGTCATCTAAGTGATCACGTGATCCAAATCAACTAAACCATGTCCGATCATCACGTGAGATGGAGTAGTTTCAATGGTGAACATCATTATGTTGATCATATCTACTATATGATTCACGCTCGACCTTTCAGTCTCCGTGTTCTGAGGCCATATCTGTATATGCTAGGCTCGTCAAGTTTAACCTGAGTATTCCGCGTGTGCAACTATTTTGCACCCGTTGTATTTGAACGTAGAGCCTATCACACCCGATCATCACGTGGTGTCTCAGCACGAAAAACTTTCGCAATGGTGCATACTCAGGGAGAACACTTCTTGATAATTAGTGAGAGATCATCTTAAAATGCTACCGTCAATCAAAGCAAGATAAGATGCATAAAGGATAAACATCACATGCAATCAATATAAGTGATATGATATGGCCATCATCATCTTGTGCTTGTGATCTCCATCATCGAAGCACCATCGTGATCACCATCGTCACCGGCGCGACACCTTGATCTCCATCGTAGCATCATTGTCGTTACCCATCTATTGC
The DNA here is from genome assembly GCF_018294505.1 of Triticum aestivum. Classification (NCBI taxonomy): domain Eukaryota; kingdom Viridiplantae; phylum Streptophyta; class Magnoliopsida; order Poales; family Poaceae; genus Triticum; species Triticum aestivum. The sequence goes on along the minus strand of NC_057798.1, from coordinate 665,051,409 downwards.
TTCTACGACTATCGCTACCGCTTAGTGACAAAGTAAAGAAATTACAGGGTGTTTGCATTTCATACAATAAAGCGACAACCATATGGCTCTTGCCAGTTGCCGATAACTTCGGTTACAAAACATGATCATCTCATACAATAAAATATAGCATCACGTCTTGACCATATCACATCACAACATGCCCTGCAAAAACAAATTAGACGTCCTCTACTTTGTTGTTGCAAATTTTACGTGGCTGCTACGGGCTTAGCAAGAACCATTCTTACCTACGCATCAAAACCACAACGATAGTTCGTCAAGTTAGTGATGTTTTAACCTTCGCAAGGACCGGGCATAGCCACACTCAATTCAGCTAAAGTGAGAGAGACAGACACCCGCCAGCCACCTTTAAGCACAAGTGCTCGTAACGGTGAAACCAGTCTCGCGTAAGCGTACGCGTAATGTCGGTCCGGGCCGCTTCATCTCACAATACCGCCGAACCAAAGTATGACATGCTGGTAAGCAGTATGACTTGTATCGCCCACAACTCACTTGTGTTCTACTCGTGCATATAACATCAATGCATAAAACCTAGGCTCAGATGCCACTATTGGGGAACGTAGTAATTTCAAAAAATTTCCTACGTACACGCAAGATCATGGTGATGGCATAGCAACGAGAGGGGAGAGTGTTGTCCACGTACCCTCATAGACCGTAAGTGGAAGCGTTATGACAACGTGGTTGATGTAGTCGTACGTCTTCACGATCCGACCGATCCAAGTACCGAACGTATGGCACCTCCGAGTTCAGCACACGTTCAGCTCGATGACGATCCCCGGACTCCGATCCAGCAAAGTGTCGGGGATGAGTTCCGTCAGCACGATGGCGTGGTGACGATGATGATGCTCTACCGGCGCAGGGCTTCGCCTAAACTCCGCGACGATATGACCGAGGTGGAATATGGTGGAGGGGGGCACCGCACACGGCTAAGGAACGATCCGTAGATCAACTTGTGTGTTCTAGGGTGCCCCCCTGCCCCTGTATATAAAGGAGCAAGGGGGGAGGCCGGCCGGCCCTTGTGGGCGCGCCAAGGAGGAGGAGTCCTCCTCCTAGTAGGAGTAGGACTCCCCCTTTCCTACTCCTACTAGGAGAGGGAAGGAAGGGGGAGAGGGGGAAGGAAAGAGGGGGGGCGCCGCCCCCCCTCCTAGTCCAATTCGGACCAGTGGGAGAGGGGGCGCGCGGCCCACCCTGGCTGCCCCTCTCTCTTTCCACCAAGGCCCATGTGGCCCATTATCTCTCCCCGGGGGGTTCCGGTAACCCTCGGGCACTCCGGTTTTCTCCGAAAACGTCCGGAACACTTTCGGTGTCCGAATATAGTCGTCCAATATATCAATCTTTATGTCTCGACCATTTCGAGACTCCTCGTCATGTCCGTGATCACATCCGGGACTCCGAACAAACTTCGGTACATCAAAACTTATAAACTCATAATAAAACTGTCATCGTAACATTAAGCGTGCGGACCCTACGGGTTCGAGAACTATGTAGACATGACCTAGAACTATTCTCGGTCAATAACCAATAGCGGAACCTGGATGCTCATATTGGTTCCTACATATTCTACGAAGATCTTTATCGGTCAAACCGCATAACAACATACGTTGTTCCCTTTGTCATCGGTATGTTACTTGCCCGAGATTTGATCGTCGGTATCCAATACCTAGTTCAATCTCGTTACCGGCAAGTCTCTTTACTCATTACATAATGCATCATCCCGTAACCAACTCATTGGTCACATTGCTTGCAAGGCTTATAGTGATGTGCATTACCGAGAGGGCCCAGAGATACCTCTCCGACAATCGGAGTGACAAAACCTAATCTCGAAATACGCCAACTCAACATGTACCTTCGGAGACACCTATAGTACTCCTTTATAATCACCCAGTTACGTTGTGATGTTTGGTAGTACCCAAAGTGTTCCTCCGGTAAACGGGAGTTGCATAATCTCATAGTTACAGGAACATGTATAAGTCATGAAGAAAGCAATAGCAATATACTAAACGATCAAGTGCTAGGCTAACGGAATGGGTCATGTCAATCACATCATTCTCCTAATGATGTGATCCCGTTAATCAAATGACAACACATGTCTATGGTTAGGAAACATAACCATCTTTGATTAATGAGCTAGTCAAGTAGAGGCATACTAGTGACTATATGTTTGTCTATGTATTCACACATGTATCATGTTTCCAGTTAATACAATTCTAGCATGAATAATAAACATTTATCATGATATGAGGAAATAAATAATAACTTTATTATTGCCTCTAGGGCATATTTCCTTCATTATTATGCCGACAATCGAATCTCGGGCAAGTAACATATCGATGATAAAGGGAACAACGTATGTTCTTATGCGGTTTGACCGATAAAGATCTTCGTAGAATATGTAGGAACCAATATGAGCATCCAGGTTCCGCTATTCGTTATTGACCGGAGATGTGTCTCTGTCATGTCTACATAGTTCTCGAACCTGGTCCGCACGCTTAACTTTCGATGACAATATGTATTATGAGTTATGTGTTTTTGATGACCGAAGTTTGTTTGGAGTCCCGGATGAGATCACGGACGTGAAGAGGAGTCTCAAAATGGCTGAGACAAAAAGATTGATATATTGGACCATGTTATTCAGACACCGAAAGTGTTCTGGGAAGTTTCAGGTAAAACCGAAGTGCTGGAGGGGTTACCGGAACCTCTGGGGGAACTAATGGGCCACCATGGGCCTTAGTGGTGAGAGAGGAGGGAAGCCAGGGCAGGCCACGCGCCCTCCCCCTTGGAGTCCGAATAGGACAAGTGAAGGGGGGCGGTGCCCCCCTTTCCTACTCCCTCTCCCTCTCCTTCCTTCCCCCTCCCTTCATTGAGATGGAATCCTACTAGGACTGGTAGTCCTAGTAGGACTCCCTCTCCTTGGGCGCGCCCCTAGGGCCGACCGGCCTCCCCCTTGCTCCTTTATATACGAGGGCAGGGGGCACCCTAGAAGACACAAGTTTCTCTTAACCGTGTGCGGTGCCCCCTTGTCGGTGTCAAAACTGGCGGATCTTGGGTAGGGGGTCCCGAACTGTGCGTCCAGGTGGATGGTAACAGGAGACAAGGGACACAATGTTTTTACCCAGGTTCGGGCCCTCTCGATGGAGGTAAAACCCTACTCCTGCTTGATTAATATTGATGATATGGGTAGTACAAGAGTAGATCTACCACGAGATCAGAGAGGCTAAACCCTAGAAGCTAGCCTATGGTATGATTGTTGTTCGTCCTACGGACTAAAACCCTCTGGTTTATATAGGCACCGAAGAGGGTTAGGGTTACACAGAGTCGGTTACAATGGTAGGAGATCTACATATCCGTATCGCCAAGCTTGCCTTCCATGCCAAGGAAAGTCCCATCCGGACACGGGACAAAGTCTTCAATCTTGTATCTTCATAGTCCAGGAGTCCGGCCAAAGGTGATAGTTCGGCTATCCGAACACCCCCTAATCCAGGACTCCCTCAGTAGCCCCCGAACCAAGCTTCAATGGCGATGAGTCCGGCGCGTAGATTGTCTTCGGCATTGCAAGGCGGGTTCTTCTCCTAATCCTATGTACCTGTTTGAATAGCATCCGGCTTCTTGTAAATATTACACTCCTCGGCTTCCACGCCCAATAATGGCCATCTTCCATGTGTTGAACGAATGCGAAAAGGCTGGGTATTTTTACATTATACCCCCTAGCCGCGCAAATGAGCTGCCTATAAAAGAGACGAGGATCTAGATCCGAATCACACCATCCTCCCTTCGCGAGCATTCATCAGAGAGCATCTGACAGAAATCCATTCCATCATGGACAGTCGACGCGTCTCCTCCTCTCACCCTTCCAGCCCCCAGCCTGGATATTGGGAGAGATGCTCTGTCCCACACAACAAGTTAGTGACGCTCCAAACCAAGGGATTTCTTCCCCCGACCTTCATGGTTCCGGTTTGAGCCGGACTCACCACCTATGTGGGCGGAAAGCAAGCGGAGAGCATCCCCAGCCCCTCCAAAGGAGAGCGGGTGTGCCTTGTCTCTTATTTGATAAGAGGGCTCGGATTTCCAATTCATCCGTTTCTCCGGGGGCTCCTGGAGTTCTACGGCCTCCCGTTGCACAACCTTACGCCTGCCTCTATTCTGCATATTGCAGGCTTTGTGGCCCTTTGCGAGCTGTTTTTGGGCATCGAGGCTCATTTTGCGTTGTGGAAGAAGTTGTTCTGCCTTGTGCCCCGTTCTCAAGAGGGGTCAATATATCAAGTGGGCGGAGCCGAACTATGGCGCATCGCCGGGACCGTATATCTATGCGGAACCCCGAGGAAGGCGTCTGAAGGCTGGCCTTCGGAGTGGTTTTATATAGAAGATGTCCCCCTGCCGGACCCTGTTCGGATCGGACTCCCTAAGTTCAATAATGCTCCTTTGGAGAAACGCGTAAGCTGGCGTCCACGGAGCCCTCAGAAGGAAAATGACAAGGACGTCATTTACCTGATGAGCCGAATAAGGTTGTTGGCTCATTCCGGACTGACCATGATCGTGGTCATGGCCACATGCATTATGCGGGGGGTGCAGCCGCTCCAGTATAGAGGCCACCCCATGTGGGATTTCAACGGGGAGGATGATGCCACCCTCTGCGGCCGTAAGGGGCCGGGATTGGTGGCCGATCTGGCGAAGATCTTGTCCGTGTTATACAAGGGAGAAGAGGAGGAATTTCTCCGCGTCAATCCACAGAACGGATTTTCTATGCACAATCCTCTGAGCTGGGTGAGCGGACATTTCTTTTTGTCTATCCGATCCATATTCCCATAGTCAAGTATCTCATTTTGTTATTTCGGCGCAGGAACTGCGCCAGGCCGTAAAGAACATAAACAACCCGCCTCCACAACCCGAGGATCCGGAACGGTTCCTCGATCCGACCTCCCAAGAGGATCCGTACATATCAGTGGAGCTGATTGATGGGGTATTTCACCAACTGAGCATTGATAATGCCTTGGTCGCCATTACGGCTGATTACCTCGGAATACTTCCAGCCTCACAGGTAATTGAGACCAAAGTCCCAATACTTTGAAAATGACCCATCCGTGCTTATTTTTGATCACCCTATACCAATGGCGTTTCGCAGGGGGCGCCCTTAAGGTGGAAGGCCGAGCCCGCGGCGGCTAGCCAACAAGGGGCAGTACGGCCCAACAGGCTAAAAAGAGGTGCAATCCGGATCGAAACTCCGGCGCAACGGTATGGCGTGCCACCTTACTCCCAGGCTTTATTCCCGGGAGACATACTAACGCTCGTGCTTTTTCAGGAAGAAGAGCGCTCGCCGGACTGTATCCGGAGAGGTTGCCAATCAATCCTCCGCTCGCCAGGCTCCAAAGCCAGGTCCAGAAGTGGAGGCGAACACGAGGCGTGCGTCGGATGCTCCTCCAACAAAGGATGCCGACAGGTTATCTGCCACCAATTCCGAGGTGGAGAGTGCCATGAATCACAGGCGTCGCCGGATAGTTCTTCGTGACGCGTGTTTCTCCCCGGAGGCATTGGATGCCTTCAATTCAGGAGATGCGCACCTTCGTGCCGCTCAAAATGGTCTAGCCAGAGCCATGGAGCAGTATGTAAAAGACATACAGGTGAGAAAATTTGACAGTTATATGTGCCAGTAGCCCCCGAGACTTGAAATAGTTAGAATAACTGATTTAAGGATCATTTATTGTGCATGATCTTACAGAAAAGAATACCCAACTGTCCCAGGAGCTGGAGGAGTGCAAGGCCCAACTTGAGGCTGCACTAGCCGCAGCGAGGGAAGCCAAAGAGACCCCCTCTGGTAATATATGCTTCAAAAGATAAGTGACTTCTGAAGTGCGGCGTGTGTAGAAGTCTGACAATAATATTGCAGATGGCGCCGGGATAGATCCGGACAAGAAACATCTCATGCGCCGGTTAAAGGCCGGCGAGAATGTGCTTACAAGGGTGCGGCAAGAGAAAAATAATCTCCAAGATGCCAACACCTAGCTGGGTGAGGAACTAAAGGATGTTCGTGCCTAGTTGTCTGACTCCGTTAAGGAGAATCGGCGGCTTCGACGCGGCATTTTTAGTAAGTGCTTGAATGAACTTTTGAAAAAAAGTTCGGCGAGGAAGTCGACTAACAGGGTTATATCTGTAGGTATGCTCACAGGCCGTCCTGCAGAGGAAATGCCCGGTTCTACGGGTGACCTTCTTCCCGAGCTCTTACAACTGCACAAACGAGTTTGGCAGGTGATGAAAGGCGTCGCCCGGGCCTTGTGGCCATCTCTCTCCCTGCCCGAAGGCCTTGGAGAGCTTGCAGAGAGGCTTCAGGGAGCGCGGCGGCGCTTCCGATTATGGAAGATATCGACCTGCCGTCAGGGCGCCAGGGAAGCCTGGGCCATGGTGAAGATGCGGTACACGAAGGCTGACCCAAACCACATGGCCGAGGTCGGACCTGCGGAGCCCGATGGGAAGGAGATCCCTATGAGCTTAGTGTACGGCCAAGTAGAGTTGGCCGCAAAGTATTCCCAGCAGGACTGTAAACTAGACAGCCTATTAGATGGCATTGAAGAGGAATACAATCAGTCGGATTGACTATGTAATTAAAGAAGACATGTAAAATGCCTTCTAGCCGGATTGTACATCGTTTGTCATAGCGGACCTTTTCGCTTCAACCTCGGGACCCAATAGTCCAGAGTGTGTCCGAATACCCTCACGGTTATGTAAGAACCGGGGCATGCGTGGACACTAGGCGTAGGGATCATTAGTGCTTTATCATACAAGTGCCCAACTAGTTATGTTATATTACATGGTTAGTAAGAAACATCTTCCAGGGAGAATAGTTCCGTTAGGGGTTCCTTTCCCTGGGAGGCATGCCCTAAAGTGCATGTCCGGACTACGAAAAGAGCAGAAAAACATCTGGGGGCAGATAAATAAATAGGTAAGAAATCGTCTTTTAGTTCACCGACCGAATATTCTCTTAAGAACGCTAGCTTTCGGCTTCACCTAGTCTGAGGTACACATCCGGCTGACCTGGCAATAACAATCGCAGAGGTGCTCCCTTTACCGCCTAGCCGAACAATCAGGAACGTAGGGGTAAGCACAGGAGCCAGGCAACCCAGCTTGGCCAAAACTTAAGTCATATCGATGCATATAATGGTGAATAAAAGGTACATGCGGAAGTGTGAAACATGTGTTGGGCATGAAGCCCGTATAAATAAACTTCTGTTAAAGAAGCCCCCAGGTATAATGAGCGCGGGTAGCGCGTCAAGTGTTTGCGAACGATGCGCGAACAAGCTTTCAAAGGCTGCAATAGAAAAGGAGGGAGAAGGAGAGAAACAGAAGACAACTAATATGTAAAATGTAGACGGAGGAAGGAGACGAACTCAGAATCCGGCGCTAGGCGTAGAATCTTCGGAGACGGGTTGCGTTCCATGGGTTTGGCTCGAGTCGGTTATCCGATGCATCTCACAGACGGTATGCACCACCGGTCAGGACTTGGTCGATGATAAAGGGACCTTCCCATTTGGGCTTGAGTTTGTCCTTTTCTTGTCCGGCAGGCGTAGAACTAACTCACCAATGCTGTAAGTTTTGGCCCGTACTTCTCTGCTTTGATATCTTCGAGCTTGTTGTTGATAAAATGCGGAACGGGCTTTTGCCACGTCCCGCTCCTCCTCCAATGCGTCCAAACTGTCCTGCCGATCGAGCTCGGCTTCTCTTTCTTCGTACATGCGCACGCGAGGTGAGTCATGAATTATGTCACAGGGCAGAACCGCCTCTGCGCCGTATACCATAAAGAATGGTGTAAATCCGGTGGTGCGATTTGGAGTGGTCCGCAGCCCCCAGAGTATGGACTCGAGCTCCTCTACCCAATGCGTGTTAGATTCCTTGAGGGACCGCACTAATCTGGGTTTGATGCCGCTCATGATTAGACCATTTGCTCGCTCGACTTGACCGTTAGTTTGAGGGTGATAGACTAAAGCATAGTCGAGCTTGATGCCCATGTTTTTGCACCAGAGTTTGACCTCGTCGGCCGTAAAGTTCGTGCCGTTATCAGTGATGATGCTATGGGGGAAGCCGTAACAGTGTACGACCCATGATATGAAGTCTATCACCGGTCCGTATTCGGCCGTCTTAACAGGTTTGGCCTCTATCCATTTGGTGAATTTATCCACCATGACCAGTAGGTATTCTTGCTTGTGGGTTCCTCCTTTAAGGGGTCCAACCATGTCAAGCCCCCAGACCGTGAAGGGCTAGGTTATGGGTATAGTTTTGAGGGTGGTGGGTGGCATGTGGCTTTGATTAGCAAAGAGCTGGCAACCGACGCATCGTTGGACTAAGTCCTGAGCATCTGCCCGGGCCGTCGGCCAATAAAATCCTGTACGGAAGGCCTTGCCTACAAGGGCCCGGGCTGCGGCGTGGTGCCCGCCGAGTCCGGCATGAATTTTAGCCAGAAGGTTCCGCCCTTCCTCTTCGGAGATACACCTTTGAAGGACTCCGGTTGTGCTTTTCTTGTAAAGCTCTCCCTCATGGACCTTATAGGCTTTAGATCACCGCACTATGCAGCGGGCCTCGTTTTGGTCCTCGGGAAGTTCTTGCCTGGTTAGGTAGGCTAAGAATGGTTCCGTCCACGGGGCAACGACTGCCATTATTACGTGGGCTGAAGATGTTACTTCGTTGGCAGAACCACCAATTGTGTCCGAATGTTCGGCGTCGGGCAGTGCGGTTGGGTCCAGGTTGTTATTTCCGGATTCTCCCTCCCATAGTACGGATGGCTTGAACAGCCTCTCTAGGAAGATGTTGGGAGGGGCGGCATCGCGCTTTGCACCAATGTGTGCCAATACGTCTGCTGCCTGGTTGTTATCCCGGGCTATATGGTGAAATTCGAGCCCTTCAAACCGAGCTGACATTTTTAGGACGGCGTTGCGGTAAGCTGCCATTTTTGGATCCTTGGCATCAAAGTCTCCATTTACTTGGGATATCGCGAGGTTCGAATCCCCGCGCACCTCTAGGTGTTGAATGCCCATGGAGACTGCCATCTGGAGGCCGTGTAGAAGGGCCTCGTATTCGGCTGCATTGTTGGAGTCCGTGTACATTATCTGGAGTACGTTTTGAACCGTATCTCCGGTTGGGGACGTCAAAACGACACCAGCCCCCATACCGGCCAACATTTTGGAGCCGTCGAAGTGCATTATCCAGTTGGAATATGCGCCGTACTCTTTAGGGAGTTCGGCTTCAGTCCATTCGGCGACGAAGTCGGCCAAAACTTGCGACTTAATAGCTCGCCGTGGCTTATAGGTTATGTCGAACAGGGGGAGCTCAATGGCCCATTTGGCAATCCGGCCCGTCGCGTCGCGGTTGTTTATAATGTCGTTAAGAGGTACTTCGGAGGCTACTATTATTGAACACTCTTGAAAGTAGTGTCGCAGCTTCTGGGATGCCATGAACACCGCGTACGCTATCTTTTGATAATGCGGGTACCGTGACTTGCATGGAGTTAGGACAGTGGACACATAGTAAACTGGTTTTTGAAGGGGGAACTTGTGTCCGTCCGTTTCTCATTCAACAACGAGCACTGCGCTCACCACTTGATGAGTTGCTGTGATATATAATAGCATTGGTTCGCCCATGTTGGGCGCGGCCAGGACTGGTTTGTTGCCAATATGGCTTTTATTTCTTCGAGTCCGACCGTGGCGGCATCCATCCACTCGAAGTGTTCGGTGCGTCGGAGGAGGCGATAAAGAGGTAATGCCTTTTCTCCTAAACGGGAGATAAAGCAGCTTAGAGCCGCCACGCATCCCGTCAATTTTTGTATTTGTTTGAGGTCCTTTGGGATATCCAATTGTGACAGAGCTCAGATCTTGGCTGGGTTTGCTTCAATTCCTCTACCGGATACAATGAAGCCCAAGAGCTTTTCGGCTGGTACGCCGAAAACGCATTTTTCCGGGTTAAGCTTAATGTCATATGTTCGGAGATTATCGAACGTGAGCCTCAAATCGTCTACTAGAGTTTCGACGTGCTTGGTTTTGACGACCACATCGTCTACGTATGCCTCCACTGTTTTGCCGATCTGGTTTGCCAGACATGTCTGAATCATGCGCTGATATGTTGCGCCGGCGTTTTTGAGCCCAAAGGGCATTGTGTTGAAGCAGAATGGGCCGTATGGGGTGATGAATGCCGTTGCGGCCTAGTTAGGCTCTGCCATCTTAATTTGGTGGTAGCCGGAGTATGCATCGAGGAAACACAATGAATCGTGTCGTGCGATAGCGTCGATAATTTGATCGATGCGGGGGAGTGGGAAGGGATCCTTTGGGCAGGCCTTGTTGAGGTCCTTAAAATCGACTCATAGGCGCCAGGATTTGTCCTTCTTTGGTACCATCACCAGGTTTGCTAGCCAGTCCGGATGTTTTATATCTCTGATGAATCCGGCCTCCAATAATTTGGCTAGCTCCTCTCCCATGGCCTGTCTCTTGGGTTCAGAGAAACGCCGAAGAGCCTGTTTGACTGGCTTGAATCCTTTTAGGATGTTTAGGCTGTGCTCAGCCAGCCGGCGTGGGATTCCTGGCATGTCTGAAGGGTGCCAGGCAAAAATGTCCCAATTTTCGCGTAGGAGTTCTCGTAGTGCGGCATCTACATCAGGGTTTAATTGTGCCCGATGGAGGCCGTTTTCATAGGGTCCGTTGGATGGACTTGGAATTTGACTATTTCGTCCGCTGGTTTAAAGGAGGCGGACTTGGATCTCTTATCGAGTATCACATCGTCCCTATTCACCGTGGAGCGCAACGCAGTGAGTTCTTCGGCCGCTAGGGCTTCGGATAGTGCCTCAAGGGCGAGTGCGGCTGTCTTATTTTCGGCGCAGAGTGCTATGTCCGGGTCACTGGCAAGAGTGATGATTCCGTTGGGCCCGGGCATTTTGAGCTTCATGTACCCGTAATGGGGTATAGCTTGAAAAATTGTGAATGCCTCTCGCCCTAATAGAGCGTGATATCTGCTGCTGAATGGGGCCACTTGAAACGTGACCTCCTCGGACCTGTAATTATCCCGCGTGCTGGTGCTCGGGCTGTTCGGAATTTAGGTTCGTCACTGGCATTAAAGGTAATAGCCGTGTCACTCCATGGGTTTATTATTGCTACTTGGTAGACTTCGGCAAGGCTGCGGAGTGTTCGTTTCCGCATATTATTTGATGTGAACGTCTCGAAGACTGTTAATACCGTACTGGTATCCTTGGGCTGATGCTCTGGAGCTAGAAGCTCTTCGCCACTTTTGGCCACCTGCCGTAGTATCCAACATGCTCTAAGGCTATGAGTTGGAGTGGCGCCCTCTGTACTATGAATTTTGCAGGGTCCATTGAGCCATCCCTCCAGTACAGTTCCATGCCCTATAGAGGGTTTTTGCTTTTTGGTATTTAACCCAGGTGCCTGGCAATGATGCACCCTTTTATTTCGAACCGGGGTTGTGTTCAGGGCCGGATTGTCCCAAAAATTGATTTCGGTTTTCCAGGCGCTTTCCATCTCACAATACTTTCGTACTATGGACGCCAAGTCAGCGAAGCATGTAATTTCACGACGACTTACGGCGTTGAGGATTCCCTTGTCCATGCAATTATTGCGGAAGAATGTAATCGCGCCCTCCTCACGGTAGTCCTTTATCCTGTTCATAACCAGGAGGAATCTGGCCCAGTAATGGTGTACTGTTTCTGCAGGCTCTTGCCGGATTTGGGATAGATCGCTTATGTTTGGGTGGGCGGGTGGAATTAAATCCGGAACCCCGTCCAATCTCAGGCTCAGGGGCCAAGAAGTTTCCAAACTCGGAAGCTTGGGTTCTTGGATGTTGTCCAATGCATCTAGCCTGCTGCCTGACTTTAGGTTCAGGGCTTGAGTTACGTCCTCCCCTCCGCGGGAATCCGGCATGGAGGGATCGGGAATCCGGACATAGCTAGTCCTTAAAATAGAGGAAGGGTCGCCGTATTGCTCCTTAACCACGACAACATGGTGGGTAACATGGGGAGAATTGATCTCTCTCAGATCAGTTTTAGGCCCAATCTGATCGTAGTCTATAGAGACTCCCAGGGCGGCGATGCGATCCAAGAGCTCGTTTACAGAAGAGAGCTCCATCGGATCTAACTGCTCGGCGAGTTCCGAGCTAACATGAAGATTGCTTTCGATGACCCGAGAAGTCATCGTCGGCGCGGTGGCCGGACAGGCGGTCATAAGGAAACCGCCTAGCCGGAGAGTTTGGCTGATAGCCAAAGCTCCTTTAGCAACAGTGTCATCTTTAAAGACGGGATGAGGCATCCTTCCTGATGGCGACGGCACAGAGGACCTCTCAATGAAAGCACCAATGTCGGTGTCAAAACCGGCGGATCTCGGGTAGGGGGTCCCGAACTGTGCGTATAGGCGGATGGTAACAGGAGACATGGGACATGATGTTTTTATCCAGGTTTGGGCCCTCTCGATGGAGGTAAAACCCTACTCCTTCTTGATTAATATTGATGATATGGGTAGTACAAGAGTAGATCTACCACGAGATCAGAGAGGCTAAACCCTAGAAGCTAGCCTATGGTATGATTGTTGTTCGTCCTACGGACTAAAACCCTCCGGTTTATATAGGCACCGAAGAGGGTTAGGGTTACATAGAGTCGGTTACAATGGTAGGAGATCTACATATCGGTATCGCCAAGCTTGCCTTCCACGCCAAGGAAAGTCCCATCTGGACACGGGAAGAAGTCTTCAATCTTGTATCTTCATAGTCCAGGAGTCCGGCCAAAGGTGATAGTTCGGCTATCCGGACACCCCCTAATCCGGGACTCCCTCACCCCTCCACAGTTACACACCTCAATCATACCATCGTAGTGCTTAGGCGAAGCCCTGCGCCGGTAACATCATCATCACCGTTGCCACGCCGTCGTGCTGATGGAACTCACCCTCGTCCTCAACTGGATCAAGAGTACGAGGGACGTCATCGAGCTGAACGTGTGCTGAGCGCGGAGGTGTCGTACGTTCGGTACTTGATCGGTTGGATCGCGAAGAAGTTCGACTACATCAACCGTGTTATTGAAACGCTTCCGCTTTCGGTCTACGAGGGTACGTGGACACACTCTCCCCTCTCGTTGCTATGCATCACCTAGATAGATCTTGCGTGATCGTAGGAATTTTTTTGAAATTACCGGGTTCCCCAAGAGTGGTATCAGAGCCAGGTTTATGCGTAGATGTTATATGCACGAGTAGAACACAAAGAGTTGTGGGCGATAATAGTCATACTACTTACCATCAACGTCTTACTTTGATTCGGCAGTATTGTTGGATTAAGCGGCCCGGACCAACATTACATGACCGCGTTCATGAGACTGGTTCTACCGACGTGTTTTTGCCAATAGGTGGCTGGCGGGTGTCTGTTTCTCCAACTTTAGTTGAATCGAGTTTGACTACGACCGGTCCTTGTTGAAGGTTAAAACAACACACTTGACGAAAAATCATTGTGGTTTTGATGCGTAGGTAAAAATGGTTCTTGCTAGGAGCCCGTAGCAGCCACGTAAAACTTGCAACAACAAAGCAGAGGATGTCTAACTTGTTTTTGCAGGGCTTGTTGTGATGTGATATGGTCAAGACATGATGTGATATAAATTGTTGTATGAGATGATCATGTTTTGTAACAAAGTTATCGGCAACTGGCAGGAGCCATATGGTTGTCGCTTTATTGTATGCAATGCAATCGCCATGTAATTGTTTTACTTTATCACTAAGCGATAGCGATAGTTGTAGTAACAATAGTTGACGAGACGACAACGATGCTACGATGGAGATAAAGGTGTCGCACCGGTGATGATGAAGATCATGACGATGCTTCGGTGATGAAGATCATAAGCACAAGACGATGATGGCCATATGATGCGACCGTCGACAGAAAAACGACGGCACGAATAAATTCCCCAATCTTTCAGGGTACGGTGTCACCTGAAACGACGTGGCGCTCGCGATCTTGTAGATGCAATCACCACAAAAACAATACGCACACCCGATAAAAGAAGTACGTGGACGATCTTCAAAAGATCAGTAGCAAATTAGAAGTTAATGCCTCCAATCTCCTTGTCGGAACACACAAAGTATTCAACTCATCAACTAGCATTATATGGTCAAGGGAAGATACCCCGACTTGACTCTGTCCATGAGAATCCAAAAACCAATCTAAAACCAACCTCCTCCGTACATGGCCGAAGCCGGCCTTCTATATAGGCGAGTAAAACGACCAGGCACAACCGACTAACAAGAAGAATACTACATGGACTCTCTTTCCTATCTTCCTAATCACATCTTAACTAATCTAATAGTCCGGCACGCTTGATCACAAAAGACAAAAACGGACTAGTACTTATTAAAAAGGAAACGAACTAGTACTAATGAAAGGGAAAACGCATGCATCCTTCTGAATCCTTGATACGTCAAAACAATTTGACTTGCATCTTTCCCTCTGTATCATGATTGCATGGGGTTCGAAAAGTGGGCTTCACTTCCTTCCTGGTACAATTTGAAAGGTCATTGTGCCAATCTGTAATACCTGTGTCTTGGGAGCTATGCGGAGCATGGCCTGATTTCTTTTTCTAGTGCGTTTAGCTGGCATGATATATTTCTCCGGCAATGAAACATCAGTCTCCGTATATGGTGTCGCATCATCCTCCCTTCCTTGAAAAGAAACCGTCCTCGGTTTTGACTTAGGCCTTGTAGATTTTTTTGAACACTTCTATTGTACACTTTATATTCTGTGCATCCTTAGAAAGAATAGCATAGAACTCACCCTTGTGCATAAAAGTGTACCTGTTTGTTCACCCGTGATGAAGAGCGTTAACATTATGCTGCCACGGCCGCCCCAAAATAAGGTGACAAACATGTAGTGGCATAACGTCGCATTCCACCTTATCAACATAGCCATCAACAAAAAAAGGAACCTTCACCCTATGAGTTACCTTAACTTTGCCAACATCATTTATCCACTTCATATCGTATGGTCTTGGGTGTTCCCATGTTGGCAACAAAAAAGACTCCACCACATCCTTGCTAATCATGTTGCTAGCACTGCCACCATCAATTATAAGTTTGCAAACTTCTCCCTTGATGGTACATGCAGTTTAAAAAATACTCCGCCGCTGTCCTTGTTCAACAATGGTCTTGTCATCTCGCTGGACCTTATTAGCTAGCAAACTCTCCATATCAGGATCATCTTGAGGATAACATAATATAGTATCACCATGACCTCTTTCGCTTCCATCCTCTAACTTAGGTGTCTCATCTTCAGATTCTGAAATATATTCCGCATTAACAAGTAGAACCCTTCGTTGATTGGAACATTCATGCTTCATGTGTCCACGTCCTCCACACTTGTGGCAAATAATATTATGGTGATGCGATGATGTCGCACTAGATGAAACCTGAGAAACCTCCTTTGGCGCAGCCGCCACTTTGCTCTGTTCAATACTTCCCGACTTATAAGAAGGGGTCGGTTTAGCACTAAACCCACCATCAATAGAAGAAGAACCACGCCGCCCACTGTTGTAAGTTGGACGAGTCTCCGAAGCTTGCTTCTCCAATACCCAACATTCAACACACTCCGCTTGATGAAGCAACTCATGAATATCATTATATTGCATTAAATCAACACGGTCGCGAAACTTTTCTTCTAACCCCTCAAAGAAATGTACCATGGTCGCCTCTGCAGACTCACGCACAGCTGTATGGATCATCAAAACTTGCATCTCCTTATAGTACTCATCAACTGATTTCGTACCTTGCACTAGACGACACAGTCTACTATGAAGCTGGCGAGTGTAGTAAGCAGGCACAAAACGTTCTCTCATGATTTGCTTCATGTCAGCCCATGTTGCTGGTCGCTCGTGAGTACGGTTCTTATTATCCCACCATACAAGAGCATACTCTGTAAATTCCATAGATGCAAAACGAACCTTCTTCTCTTCAGAGTAGTTGTGACCATCAAAAATCTGATTTACGCGCATCTCCCACTCCAAACATTTCTCCAGGTCTGCACAACATCCAGAGAATTCAGGTATGGTCTTGATTCGACCCAAACCATCATCCTCGTGGGCACCATTGCCACCATAGTCACGGCGCCGCCCACCATGGCGGTTATCCCTAGCGTCATGCTGTGGTCGGTGGGGTAATCCTCCACGGGCATCAGAATCCTCAAAAAAATCACCATCATCGCCGTTGTCGTGGTCACAACGTCGTTGTGGTGAGCGGGACTGTCGGGGTGCCACATCTCTCGCCTGAAGGCGCTGAACTGCTGCGGTGAGCCGATTAAGACTCTCAGTCACCACCTGTAGACTATCAGTGCGCTTTTGGTGGCTAGCAGTCAAATGCTCGTTCAACCCGTCCTCGACGCCTACAATATGTGCAGACAACTCCTCCACCCTTGTCCCAAGCTTCTTGTTGGCTCCCTTGATCGCCATTAGATGAATACGCAAATCATCACTTATCTCCAAACCCTCCGGAACCTCATCGACCTCCTCATGATCAGATTTGTCATGCTGCGAATTCACCATCTTTCAAACAGTTGAATCAAATAGAAAGAAATTTTTTTTACCGTGATCAACCTTGCTCTGAATACCACTTGATGCGACCGTCGACAGAAAAACGACGGCACGAATAAATTCCCCAATCTTTCACGGTACGGTGTCACCTGAAACGACGTGGCGTTCGCGATCTTGTAGATGCAATCACCACAAAAACAACACGCACACCTGATAAAAGAAGTACGTGGACGATCTTCAAAAGATCAGCAGCAAATTAGAAGTTGATGCCTCCAATCTCCTTGCCGGAACACACAAAGTATTCAACTCATCAACTAGTATTATCTGGTCAAGGGAAGATACCCCGACTTGAATCTGTCCATGATGAAAGAACATGCGGTGCCCCCATGTTTGGTTTTGGTAATTGATGACAATCTCTATGAACTAATGGTTGTCTTGAGTTATATTTGAAGGATTTGTCCATAGGCGTCTATTGAAGTCCATGTGTTGGTTTCAAGGAATTTATGAGTTGACCAAGGTGCTATTAAGGAATTATCCAAAGATTGGTCATGTGAATGTTGAGCTTATTGCAAGCATGTCTTGAAGAAGAAGATTGTGTGATCATTCATGTTTACCTTCAAGACATCATCCAAATGAAGAGAGTTGGAAAGATTCAAGGTTGATCAAGACTAAGTCAAAGAGTGAATCAAGTTGATCAACACACAAAGCGTAGAAGATGTACCGAGAGGGATCAAGCGATCCCATGGTATGGTAAGCACTGTCAGTTACGCTTTGTGTACTAACCCATGATCTTCGTGAGAGTTCTTTGTGGGGTTAGGTTGTGGTGTGCAAGTTCAAGTGAAGCATCACGAAGAGATCAAATGCTTGAAGCTTGCCGTCCATTGTGGTGACAATGGACTTGTGAGGATGTGCGGAAGAGTGGCTCACCCATAGTGGAGTATGGGGGAGCAATCAACTAGTCTTCATCGAGCCAACACAATCAAGAAAGGTGGTCCAACTTGAAGGAGTCAAGATCGTCATCATCTAGCTCAAGTGGACCATGTGCAAGGAAAAGGTTTTCCCTTGATAGGTTTTCTATTTTACCGGTCTCATGATGGTAGTTGGGAGACCGGGTTTTAGGATCGATTGCCGTACTATCAAGAGGGGCTATCGATGAGTAACTTGATCGTATCATTCGTAGAGAGCTCAAACCATTGCATCCTTGCATCATCTTTCTTGGTTCTTGTTTGGTTCTCTTTGTGAGTTTTGGAGCTTATGGTCAGTTTGATGACAAGCTCGAGTTCATCGAAAACAGAGTTCACATGCATCTTCTATGATGTTTTTGATGTTGGAGGTTCTGCCGGTTCTTCTCTGATGGAGTGTTCACTCCTCTATATCTTAGGCATACCTCGCTGTTTTAATGCTACTCGTTGTCTTGTATCCAACAAGCTTGAGTTTGCTCAATTCAGAGCTCATATGAAGAAGTTATGGTAGTTATGTTTTCTCTGTGCGGTAGTACCGTGGTGGCAGCGGTAGTACCGCGGTGGCAGCGGTAGTACCGCTTGTAGCATCAAGCGGTAGTACCGCTCCAGTACCGCTCTACTACCGCCTCGGTTTTGGGTCTTGCTCTTTTCGTGTCGGGTTTAGCAGTAGTTGCATGACAGTAAGGCAAGGCAGTTCCGCCTATAAGCGGTAGTACCGCCCCGATTGGGCGGTAGTACCGCCTATAAGCGGTAGTACCGCTCCGGTCGGGCGGTAGTATCGCTACTGCATTACTGCCACCGTACTCTACTCTGCCCTGCCTCTTTTGGACCCGTGTTCTGCTCCTCCAGCGGTAGTACCGCTGGGGTGAGCGGTAGTACCGCTTATAAGCGGTACTACCGCCCCAGGGTTCATTTGTTGCTCGTCTTCCCTGCTTCTTCCGCCCGAGCGGTAGTACCGCTCGTGGAGCGGTAGTACCGCTCGTGTGCGGGCTGAGCACATAACGGTTGGATTTTCCCCCTCCTATAAAAGGGGGTCTTCTTCCCCAATGAACCTTATCCTTTGAGCTCGTGTTCTTCCCCCATTGTTGACCTTCTTCGAGCTTGCTAACTCTCAATCCCTCCATGGATTCTTGCTAGTTTTTGAGGGAAAAGAGAGAGAGGAGATCTAGATCCATGTTTCCACCAATCACTTCCTCCTCTAAGTGAGGGAAATCCCTTGGATCTAGATCTTGGAGTTCTTCGTGTTCTTGTTTTGTTCTTACTCTCATTTTCCTCCCTATCATTAGTTGCTTTGGTGGGATTTGGGAGAGAAGGACTTGGGCACTCTGTGTGCCCTTGCCATTGCTTTTGGTGCATCGGTTTGAGTTCTCCTCGGTGATACGTGGAAGTGAAGTTTGAGAAGCTTATTACTCTTGGGTGTTTGGGCACGCTAGAGCTTGTTCCTGTTGGGTGCCTTGGCGCCCTAGACGGTTGGTGGTGTTCGGAGCTCAATCATTATGGTGTAAAGCTCCGGGCAAGCGTCGGGGTCTCCAATTAGGTTGTGGAGATCGCCCCGAGAAATTTGACGGGTTCCGGTGACCGCCCCCAAGGGTTGCCAAAGTGTACGGGTTCGGTGACCGCCCCCAAGGGTTGCCATTTGTACGGGTTCGGTGACCGCCCTCAAGGGTCCCTTAGTGGATTCACGGCATCTTGCATTGTGCGAGGGCATGAGGAGATTACGGTGGCCCTAGTGGCTTCTTGGGGAGCATTGTGCCTCCACACCGCTCCAAACGGAGATTAGCATCCGCAAGGGTGTGAACTTCAGGATACATCGTCGTCTCCGCGTGCCTCGGTTATCTCTTACCCGAGCCCTTTACTTATGCACTTTACTTTGTGATAGCCATATTGTTCTTTGTCATATATCTTGCTATCACACAGTTGCTTATCTTGCTTAGCATAAGTTGTTGGTGCACATAGGTGAGCCTACTTGTTTTAAGGTTTTGTGCTTGACAAATTAACCGCTAGGTTTATTCCGCATTTGTTCAAGCCTAAACTGTAATTATTTTAAAGCGCCTATTCACCCCCCCTCTAGTCGACATCCTCGATCTTTCACATGAGAATCCAAAAACCAATCTAAAACCAACCTCCTCCGTACACGGTCGAAGCCGGCCTTCTATATAGGCGAGTAAAACGACCAGGCACAACCGACTAATAGGAAGAATACTGCACGGACTCTCTTTCCTATCTTCCTAATCACATCTTAACTAATCTAATAGTCCAGCACGCTTGATCACAAAAGACAAAAATGGACTAGTACTTATTGAAAAGGAAATGAACTAGTACTAATGAAAAGGAAAATGCATGCATCCTTCTGAATCCTTGATACGTCAAAACAATTTGACTTGCATCTTTCCCTCTGTATCATGATTGCGTGGGGTTCGAAAAGTGGGCTTCACTTCCTTCCGTGGTACAATTTGAAAGGTCATTGTGCCAATCTGTAATACCTGTGTCTTGGGAGCTATGCGTAGCATGGCCTGATTTCTTTTTCCAGTGCGTTTAGCTGGCACGATATATTTCTCCGGCAATGAAACATCAGTCTCCGTATATGGTGTCGCATCACCATATCATGTCACATATTTTGATTGCATGTGATGTTTATCTTTTATGCATTTTATTTTGCTTAGTACGGCGGTAGCATTATAAGATGATCACTTACTAAATTTCAAGGTATAAGTGTTCTCCCTGAGTATGCACCGTTGCTACAGTTCGTCGTGCCAAGACACCATGTGATGATCGGGTGTGATAAGCTCTATGTTCACATACAACGGGTGGAAGCCGGTTTTGCACACGCAGAATACTCGGGTTAAACTTGACGAGCCTAGCATATGCAGGTATGGCCTCAGAACACTAAGACTGAAAGGTCAAACGTGAATCATATAGTAGACTAGTAAGTGTGCACGTGCAACGCACGTATAGTTATGAAATAGAGAGAAAATTGAATCACAGGAAGGGGAGTGTTGGCATAAGTGTCGAGGGACGAGGATTGATTATTGCGGCAGCCATGCCTGCAGGTTTCCTTGGTATTTTCCAGCTAGTTTTAGTGACTCATTTGATTATGTTGGACTATTGTAGAAAAGATTATTGGGAACTTTTTTTGTGTACAATCAGTAATATTTAATTGGAAAACATGTCCATGCTGGATGGAAGAGGCAAAAGAAAATTCCAAGGTAAGACCTGAAGCTTCCTTGAACTGAAAGTTGGTTATGCAAGAAGTCAAAGTTAGGATCTAGCATGTCAGATATGCACTCTAAAGAATATAATTCTTTGAGCTTGTCTATCAAGTCAAGCATACATGATCCAACTATTGACATACTTTATAAAATCTGTCATTACACTATCTATAATAAATATAGCGAAAGCAAGCACATGTAAGCACAATGTCTAAAAATTTCAATCTATGTACAAGTCAATTTTACACTAAAAGTAGAAATAGATGTTATGCACTGTATATGACAGAATCTACCAACAGAGCTTCAAGGCACGGACCGGCAATATATATTTGTGAACTGAACATGACATAAACTGGCAATATAACTTCACGCCACAATTTGGAAATAAATACGATGGTACATGACATTAACATTAAAAGTGATGTTAAAGAAATTTGAAGCCATCTGACAAAAATAGAATATCACATTAACCTTAGGCAACAGTCTATCGTGTTTTTTACTCTAATTTAAGGGAACTAAACATGATTTTGACATGACAGGGTCTGATCGGTCCTGTGATCCGAACAAACACGGAAACGAGCGATTTGGTTTCCGTGTTCGTCTCTGCTTACATGCGAACATGGGCCAGGCCTTTTTCTTTTTTCCTTCTATGTACGCGGTACACAAGGCTGGGTTTAAAAAAAATTATGATGGCGTAGATCATGGTAATTATTGCTAATTGATATTTTCCTTCTATGTACGCTATACACGAGGCTGGGTTTCTAAAAAATATGATGGCGTAGATCCTGGTAATTATTGCTAATTGATATGAATAAAATAGGCCCAGGTTGGAGCGAGATCGTGGTAATTATTGTGTAATTATGATGGCATAGATCATGGTAATTATTGCTAATTGATAATGGTAAATGATGTGATACAACATTGAGGCAATCCGGTCCATTGAGAGATGGCGGATGTATGGCTGAGATGTAATGTTTCTGCCACAACTCGATTATTTAATAGTAGTGGAGATATGATCAACATAGTGATGTTCACCATTGAAAACTACTCCATCTCACGTGATGATCAGACATGGTTTAGTTGATTTGGATCACGTGATCATTTAGATGGCTAGAGGGATGTCTATCTAAGTGGGAGTTCTTAAGTAATATGATGAATTGAACTTTAATTTATCATGAACTTAGTCCTGATAGTTATTTTGCATGTCTATGTTATTATAGATCCATGGCCCGTGATACCGTTCCTTTGAATCTTAATGCATTTTTAGAGAAAGCTAAGTTGAAAGATGATGGCAGCAATTACACGGACTGGGTCCGTAACTTGAGGATTATCCTCATTGCTGCACAGAAGAATTATGTCCTGGAAGCACCGCTGGGTGCGAGGCCTGCTGCAGATGCTACTGGTGACGTTAAAAACGTCTGGCAGAGCAAAGCTGATGACTACTCGATAGTTTAGTGTGCCATGCTTTACGGCTTAGCATCGGGACTTCAAAGATGTTTTGAATGTCATGGAGCATATGAGATGTTCCAAGAGTTGAAGTTAATGTTTCAAGCAACTGCCCGAGTTGAGAGATATGAGGTCTCCAACAAGTTCTACAGCTGCAAAATGGAGGAGAATAGTTTTGTCAGTGAACACATACTCAGAATGTTTGGGTACCATAACCACTTGACTTAGCTGGGAGTTAATCTTCCTGATGATAGTGTCATTGACAGAGTTCTTCAATCACTGCCACCAAGCTATAAAGGCTTCATAATGAACTGTAATATGCAAGGAATGAACAAGACTATTCCCGAGCTCTTCGCGATGCTAGAGGCTGTGGAGGTAGAAATCAAGAAGGGGCATCAAGTTTTGATGGTCAACAAGACCACTAGTTTTAAGAAAATGGGCAAAGGGAAGAAGGGGAACTTCAAGAAGAATGGAAGAAAGTTGCTGCTCAAGAGAAGAAACCCAGGTCTGGACCTAAGCCTGAAACTGAGTGCTTCTACTGCAAAGAGGCTGGTCACTGGAAGCGGAACTGCCCCAAGTATTTGGCGGGTAAGAAGGATGGCAAAGTGAAAGGTATATTTGATATACATGTTATTGATGTGTACCTTACTAATGCTCGTATTTGATACTGGTTCTGTTGCTCATATTTGCAACTCGAAACAGGGGTTACAAATTAAACGAAGATTGGCTAAGGACGAGGTGACGATGCGCGTGGGAAATGGTTCCAAGGTCGATGTGATCGCCGTCGGCACGCTACCTCTACTTCTACCTTCGGGATTAGTTTTAGACCTGAATAATTGTTATTTGGTGCCAGCGTTGAGCATGAACATTATATCTGGATCTTGTTTGATGCGAGACGGTTATTCATTTAAATTAGAGAATAATGGTTGTTCTATTTATATGAGTAATATCTTTTATGGTCATGCACCCTTGCTGAGTGGTCTATTTTTGCTGAATCTCGATCGTGATGATACACATGTTCATTATATTGAAGCCAAAAGATGTAAATTTGATAATGATAGTGCAACTTATTTGTGGCACTGCCGTTTGGGTCATATCAATGTAAAGCACATGAAGAAACTCCATGCCAACGAACTTTTGGAATCACTTGATTATGGATCACTTGGTGCTGGCGAACCGTGCCTCATGGGCAAGATGACTAAAACTCCGTTCTCCGGAACAATGGAACGAGCTACTGACTTATTGGAAATAATGTCACAGCCCTAGATCTCTGTTTGTAATTAGTTGCATCTTCATCCATGTCATCATGTTTAAAGTTTAGTTAAACTTCAAATGGTGATTGTTTAAACCCTAGCACCAAATGAATGCAAATAGGCTCAAATAAAATCATTTTCAATGAACCCAAAATGCCTCTGAAAATGTTCATGATTTCTGATAAAGGTGAAAACCTCTGCCAAAAATTATGAACATATTT
Source organism: Triticum aestivum (assembly GCF_018294505.1). Taxonomy (NCBI): domain Eukaryota; kingdom Viridiplantae; phylum Streptophyta; class Magnoliopsida; order Poales; family Poaceae; genus Triticum; species Triticum aestivum. Next base: position 665,027,751 of record NC_057798.1, on the reverse strand, counting down.
CTAGGTTATTCCTGGATTCTTGAATTAAATCATAAAGTATTTGCATTTGGGCATTTAAATGCTAATAAATAGTTTAAATGCTCAAATAATCATAAACTAAAATGTTTGCTGTTGGTTATATTTCAAACAGTGGCATTGATCAGTTTCATGATTTTTGGGTTTGGTCTAGTATTTTTAATAAAGTCACAAAGTTGCAGAATAATAGAAAACAGAAATTAAAATAGAGAAACCAGAGTGAGAGAGAGAACTTACCTGGCGCTCACCTGGCAGCCCAGCCAGCCCAGCTCCTGTTCCGGCCCAGCCCACCACCGCCTGGCTCCCTGTCGCCTTCCACCTCGTGCCAGTAGGCAGAGGAGGGACACCGCGACGCCGCCGAGCTCGCCATGCCACCACCCTGCCTGCCTGCCACTCCCCCTCAATGCCCGGATGCTCTGGACGTCTCCACGCACTCCTTCTCGCCCCCCTGCACCTCTCCCCTCTCTCCCTGCATCCCTCCCTCGTCCTCCCCCGCTATGTCTGACGCGTCCGTCGCCGCCGACGAGCATCGCCGTGGCCACAGCCACTGCCTCGCCTCGTCGTTGCGCCCAGAGGCTCCGCCTCGACCCCCTCTTCCTCTCCACCGAGCCACGAGGTCCCGGACGCGCTGCAACCCCAACACCACCATCGTTTTCCCCCTCGGGCTCCGACCACCACCGCCGTCGATTCGCCGCACGCAGGACGCCCCCGAGCCCACCGAGCTTCTCTCCGACCTCGCAGTGAGCTCCTGATCCGAACCCCTCTGTTTCCCCTCGCGTTTGCGAGCTCTAGGCCATAGCTCCGTCGCGGCCGAACTCCGGCCGCCGCTGACCTCGTCGCCACTGCCGCTACAGACGCTCCAGCTTGCGCCCGAGCGCGTCATCATCCTCACCTTGCTCCTAGGAGCCGAACGCACCTAGTAGCTCGTCCGTAGCCGCACCGTAGCCCCCTAGCCGCTCGAGGCCGAGCTCCGGCCGCTGCCTCGCTCGCCGCAGTTGCTGCTACCGGCCACCCCAGCCACAGCTGCAGCCACCGCTGGACGCGCCGCGTCGCGGCCGTTCCAACAAGACCTGCCGCGCATCCTCCCGACGCCGGAATTGGCCGGACGGGCATCGCCGCCGCGCTCCGGTTATCGTCGGAGTTAATCTGGTGACAAGGTAGGTTAGTTAGTGCTAATGACCCCTCTAATCAACCCCTTAAGCCACTGCCACGTGGGCCCATGCGCCTGTTTAGTTTAGATTAATTTTCCTGTTTAGTTTAGATTAATTTTCCTGTTTAGTTTAGATTAACCCAGTGGGACCGATGCGTCAGTGTTGACTACGCTGACGTGGCTGTTGACCTGGCCCACTTGTCTGTGACCGTAGGCAGCACTGGCTCACTGACCGACGGGCCCCACGCATCAGGTTTGACCTGGACCGGGTCTGTTGACCTGCTGAGGTCAGCGTGACGCAATGCTGAAGCAGTAATTGTTTTCTGGATTTAAAATAATTCAGGAAATTCCAGAAAATAGTCTAAACTTCTAAAAATCATATAAAATCAACCGTAACTCCAAATGAAACAAATTATATATGAAAAATGATCAGAAAAATCCAATCTATCCATCTGTACCATTTTCATGCATGTTAGAATACTTTAACCTTGCTGTTTAGGTGAAACAAGGTAATGCACTAATATGACCTTTTAAAATGGGTTTGCATTTGAATCTTTGGTTCAAATGGACTCATCTCAACCTGTTCTAGCTTGCATTAGCCCAAAACACATTCATATTGCCATGTCATAGCATGCATCATATTGTGCATTGCATTGATCATGTTTTTTTCTTTATTTGCCGGTGTTGTTCCCCTTCGGTAGACGTTATACCGACGTTGTGATCGTTGACACTGATGAAGACTCAATGCTATCTTCAGAAGTGCCAGGCAAGCAAAACCCCCTTGTTCATTCTGATACAATCCCACTCTCTCGCTCCTGCTCTCTTTTACTGCATTAGGACAACAACGATTCAACTGTTACTTGATGCGGTAGCTGAACCCCTTTATCCTTTGCATGACCTGTCATTCCACAGTAAATAGATGAAACCCACTAGCATGAGTAGGAGTTGTTTGAGCCCTGTTGTGCCTACTCATTCATGCTTGTTTGTCATGCCTGCTATTGCTTAGAGTTGAGTCAGGTCTGATTCATCGGGAATGAATCAGAGGTGTGTGAACATGTCCTACTATGTGTGAGCTAAGTGTGTGAACACGATTTGGTAAAGGTAGCGGTGAGAGGCCATGTAGGAGTACATGGTGGGTTGTCTCATTGCAGCCGTCCTTAGGAACTGAGTTCTATGTTTGTGATCCATGAAACAGATACTACCACTCATTGGGCCCGAAACCAATGGACCCTCTTGGCTTCTTAATCACCCTTGTCCTCTGTCTAGGAGTTGCAAGTAGTTTCTGGTGTTTGTAGCTTACTGGAGGCCATGGACAGCGCTGACCGTAGGGGTGGGCTGTGATGCGGTAGGTACGTGGCCGGGTATACCGGGCACCTATTAAGTGTCTCGGAACCCTGTTCACATCGTTTGGGGCTGTGAGCGAAACCCCGCCGGATCTCCTCACGGATGGAACCTGAATAGGCGATAAACCTGGACTAGAGACTTGAGTGTTTAGGTAGGCCGTGGCCGACACCCACGTTGGGCTTCCGCTTGAAGGTTGCCGAGTACATGTCGTGTAAACGGCGGTAAGTGGTGAGAGCATGTGTGAAGAAGTACACCCCTGCAGGGTTAACATCATCTATTCGAATAGCCGTGTCCGCGGAAAAGGACTTCTGGGTTGCCTATACAGTTCATAGACAAGTGAAAGTGGATACTCTAAAATGCGCAAGATAAGTGTGAGTGCTATGGATGGCGTTCTCGTAGGGAGACGGGAGCGGATCCATAGTGGTGTATTGGTTGGTGAATATGTGGACTCGTGTGCGCCACCTCAAGAGTTGCTTGCAGTCGTAGTTCAGGATAGCCACCGTGTCAAAGCTGGCTTGCTGCAGTTAAACTCCACCATCCCCTTTGTTGATAATGATGCATATGAAGATAGTTCTGATGTAAGTCTTGCTGGGTACATTTGTACTCACGTTTGCCTATTTTATGTTTTTGCAGAGAGACTTCAGTCTCACTGGTAGTTCCACGTGGACTTCGACGTTTAGCTTGTTACCTCAGCTACGATTTTGTGCCCTCGGCAGGATTTGGTAGACAGTCAGGCTTCTCAGCCTTTTTCATTTATAGATGTCTGTACTCAGACATGATAGCTTCCGCTTGTGTTTTGACTTGAATGCTCTGAATGCTGGGTCGAGAGACCCATGTTTGTATTATCTCACTCCTTGGAGCCTATTGAATAAAATACTTGAGTCGTAGAGTTATGTTGTGATGCCATGTTGTATTTGCACATATCAAGCATGTTGTGTGTATGTTATTGAAATGCTTGGTATGTGTGGGATCTGACTATCTAGTTGTTTATCCTTAGTAGCCTCTCTTACCGGGAAATGTCACCTAGTGCTTCCACTGAGCCATGGTAGCTTGCTACTGCTCCGAAACACTTAGGCTGGCCGGCATGTGTCCTTCTTCGTTCCTGTGTCTGTCCCTTCGGGGAAATGTCACACGATGAATACCGGAGTCCTGTTAGCCTGCTACAGCCCGGTTCACCGGAGTCCTGCTAGCCCAGTGCTACAGCCTGGGTTCACTCGCTGATGACCGACACGTTCGATGTTGGGTCATGGATGCCTGTCCCTATAAGTTTATGCCACTTTGGGTTTACGACTAGCCATGTCAGCCCGGGCTCCTTATCATATGGATGCTAGCGACACTATCATATACGTGTGCCAAAAGACGCAAATGGTCCCGGGCAAAGGTAAGGCGACACCCGTGGGAATACCGTGTGTGAGGCCGCAAAGTGATATGAGGTGTTATATGCTAGGTCGATGTGGCATTGAGTCGGGTTCCTGACAGCTTTGATATCAGAGCCTGACTGCCTGTAGGATTACCAAGCCAAACTGGTCGAAGTTGTGTCTAGAAATGCTTTAGTTATGTAAGGGAATTGATTGTGGGATGGAACGTAAGGCTCTTTTTACTCCTATACCTCATGGCCTTCTGATCTGAGTCATCCTCTTCTCTTCTACGGGGATTAAGAACTAGGCCTTCTCATCTATCTATCAGGATGACGTGTTACTAATCCATAGACTTATAGGATTGACAGTTTCAAGCCTCAATTCAGTTTCTACTACTTTTAGTATGTTCTCGGTTGAACCAGAACCTTGATATGATGTTGTTAAGTGACTATGTAAATCCTTGTGAATGTCTCAAATCTTTTTGAGCATTTACAGTCGTTATGCTGTCCGAGTCATCCCAGGTTTCTAAATAGTCTGATGCATTTGCAAATCCTTTCCTCATGTTTCCGATGTGCCCTTGGTCAGATTAATCACACAAATAAGTGAGTTGAGGTACTTTATTGCCTTGACATATATGTTGGAGCTAGTATTATGACCCTAGGTGTCTTAGGGGATCATCTAGTAATCTAGCCATGTTCGTGTTTCCAGTGTGATGATTCTGGCCAACATTCTCGAAAGCATCCCGTGATGCAATTTAGCTAGTAGGTATTCTATTCCTGGGTTTTGAACCCAAGACTCACCCTACTTACTTCATGTTGATAGTGTTTGCTCGTCCCTTTAGGTTATTAGTAACCCTTGCGATAGTTCTCGAGGTTTGTGGTATATCGTTCTTCCAAATACCATGAACTACTTATGGCACCAGTTCCTCGTTGAACCAAAAGATCACAACAAAAGTGCTCGATGAGTTCTCGATTCTATGTTGTGACCCTCCAGTCCTACTTCTCTGCATGAATTGTCTGGAAGAAATATGTTGAACTCGTTCGACATCCTAATCCATGCATCCACAACTCAGAAAGTTATATGTTCCATGAGTTGTTCCTCCTTAGATGTCTTCTGACCTTTGTCTATCAATTGATAGTCAAGAGTATGCGTTCGTTCGTTTATCGATGCCTATTACTCTTGTGGTCCGTCAAGCTATTCTATTCTGGAATGACTAGGAGAAACAAACTCCAGAACCTGATCCATATCCAGGGTTGGGTCAAAGAAGTTGTGCTCCGCAGATCAAATTGCTAATCCAGCTTTTGTTCTGTTCTACCTTGGAGTATCACCATCTTTTATATCAGGATTATTATAGGAATTGCACACCATCCTATGAACTCTTGGTACAGTGATACTTCTTGCCATCATTGTTCATTCCTCGGTTCCTGTGTTATTGTAACCGGAATGCCGACAAGTGAATCGTGGTGTGTGAAATCAATACTGCTAGCAACTCCGTTGCTTGGTAGTTAAATGGACGATAACCTCATTCTTAGCATGTTGATTATCGAATCATCACCCTAAGGTTGATTGTGCTACCTAGTCTTTATTTCTGGTGCACTCTCCGATCAATGAGTTAGGATAGTGCCAATCCTTGCTTATTTGATCATATCGTCTTGCTCTGGAAAGCGAGATTGTTCTCGAGCTTAGTAACATACCGGTGGTTCGTGATTTTCCGAATTTCTTCTCGGAAGTATCACCAGGTTGTCACCTGGCCGCTATGTTGAGTTCGTGATCAAGTTGGTTTTCGAAACCACCCTTTCTCCAAGAATCTGTGTCAGATACCCTGAGCAAGTTGGTTAAGCTAAACAACAACTTGGAGAGTTGGAAGATAAAGCTTGTCCGACTTAGTTCATTTTAAGGGATATCTTTTGAGTGTGTGTTGAAGAAAGATGATATCTTCATCGATTGGTCCTCATGATCAGTTGTTGAATCTATTGTCTTGTCAAAACTTTGATTTGAGTATGGGCTATCGTCAAGTCAAATCAGAACCAACGGTGTTCGTAATGTTGTCTTACTCGTGGTTGATCCCTCGAGCATACACCATTCCATCTTTTGGTCTGACCAATACTATCACCTTGCTCACATAATGGCGGAATTCCAATGATATGGAAATTCTGATGAGTTGTTGTTGAGCCCATCAGCAACATTTTAACTCCTCCATAATTCATGATGAACATCAGGCTAGTGTTGGAAACTTGTGTAAGCATTATCTCCGTGTTCCATTCATGAGGTATATGTTCGGATGAAAGAAGTGATTTCCTCTAATTCACGGTACTTGGTGTAAGTTGCCGCCGTGAATTTGATAAAGTCAATGTTGCTTCCTTGGAATCATCCCAAGTTAGTCACACTTGTGCAAAGTATACTATGGTTTGGCAGATTAATTACCTCCACTCCATATGTATTCTGTAGCACACCAATCCACTGATTGATTTGTTCAAGGAGAAGAAGCTCCTTCTTAAGAGTATACCCTATGCAAGGACTTCGATATCCTCGATGATGGTTCCCCACCGGAACTCGGTAGTGTTTTATTGTAAGACTACCAAGGGATCATGTTTGTCTGGGACAACGTGTTCACATGTTTGTAGCAGAACTAGCTCATGTTTTGGAGCTTGCTATCGTAGTTCAATTCCCGAGAATCACGCAACATCATCTCATCGGTTTGTGTCGCAAACTTTCATTTTTCTTTCTAGACTCGATGAGTCTAGATTATTCTGACACCAACCAGATCTGAATCTCAGGCAGATATGATGGTTGGAACATTTCCCAAGAATTATAATATTGGTCTTTCTGTAACTAGTAAAGTGGATGTCGTGGCCAACACACCTAGTCGGAAGGCCTATTATTATAGTATCTTGGTTGAGGAAGTTGGTCACCTCCCCATAGGGACTTCACAGGATTTACTCCTTAGTTGTCCCTTATGGATTCTTGTGCTCCCGAAGTCCGACCTTTACTTGATGTTCTAGATACCAAACCATATCTATGAATGGGATACGCTAGTGCATCAAGGAGATCATTAGAAGCGGAGTGCTAAATGTCTCTCGGTCGATCATCCAGATTTTGTCCCCTTGGTTTCGCTAAGGTGAAATCTGAGAAGGTGTTATCTTCTTTTGCATCTGCATCATCCATCATTATTCATCATGGTAGTATGTTGTGTTGCCAGGATCCTTGACACGGAGATTGTTAAACCCTGATGAATATGGAAATGCTCAAGTTCTTGAGAGCACGCACAAGTGCTAGGTGTTATCATCGACACTAACTGGGATTGCTCTCAGTTTCCTCGGTTATGCTATAACTTTTCAAACAGTGGACTCACTCTCTACTGTTGAGCTTCTCCCCAGTTACTAAAATCATCCCTTGTGTTGTTTTCAACAAGGTAATCCACATCATCCATTCTAATCCGGGTATGCCAATCTACCGAACCCCTCCAAATGATTGCTCGAGAATTGCCCTAAGTTGGTATAAAGAGTCTCAATGATCTTTGAATCAAAGGTAATTCATTTTGCCACTTAAGGAATGATCCTATGAGTTGCCTCCTCTAAGATGTCTTGTTATGGTATCATGGCAACTTAACTCCTCGCTGCGCTGACAACTATTCACCACCTTCTTAAGTGTGAAATTGTTGTCTACCTAGTGAACCTCCGTCGTCTGTTCCACTCCATTCCTCTAGATGCGTGCTTCATGTCTCAGCTCGAGAGATATTTTTATGACTCACCCCGTGAGTTGATCCTAAGTTGTTTGGTCTTCGAGAAGATCGCCCTTCTAGAGTTTCTTTTCCCTCTCGTTGTCATGTTGGTAGGAGTTCCTGGAGCAAGACATCGAGACAATGATGGTGATCGAATCAACATTCATTTGAAGTGCAACCTGGATCGTGAAGATTTCGTTAGTTGCGTTTTCCCCTTCATCTTACCCTACGCCTGAATCTCGGGACGAGATTTTTGTTTAGTGGGGGTGAGTTGTCACAGCCCTAGATCTCTGTTTGTAATTAGTTGCATCTTCATCCATGTCATCAAGTTTAAAGTTCAGTTAAACTTAAAATGGGGATTGTTTAAACCCTAGCACCAAATGAATGCAAATAGGCTCAAATAAAATCATTTTCAATGAACCCAAAATGCCTTTGAAAATGTTCATGATTTCTGATAAAGGTGAAAACCTCTGCCAAAAATTATGAACATATTTCTAGGTTATTCCTGGATTCTTGAATTAAATCATAAAGTATTTGCATTTGGGCATTTAAATGCTAATAAATAGTTTAAATGCTCAGATAATCATAAACTAAAATGTTTGCTGTTGGTTATATTTCAAACAGTGGCATTGATCAGTTTCATGATTTTTGGGTTTGGTCTAGTATTTTTAATAAAGTCACAAAGTTGCAGAATAATAGAAAACAGAAATTAAAATAGAGAAACCAGAGTGAGAGAGAGAACTTACCTGGCGCTCACCTGGTAGCCCAGCCGGCCCAGCTCCTGTTCCGGCCCAGCCCACCACCGCCTGGCTCCCTGTCGCCTTCCTCCTCGTGCCAGTAGGCAGAGGAGGGACACCGCAACACCGCCGAGCTCGCCACGCCACCACCCTGCCTGCCTGCCACTCCCCCTCAACGCCCGGACGCTCTGGACGTCGCCATGCACTCCTTCTCGCCCCCTGCACCTCTCCCCTCTCTCCCTGCATCCCTCCCTCGTCCTCCCCCGCTATGTCTGACGCGTCCGTCGCCGCCGACGAGCATCGCAGTGGCCACAACCACTGCCTCGCCTCGTCGTTGCACCCAGAGGCTCCGCCTCGACCCCCTCTTCCTCTCCACCGAGCCACGAGGTCCCGGACATTCTGCAACCCCGACACCACCATCGTTTTCCCCCTCGGGCTCCGACCACCACCGCCGTCGATTCGCCGCATGCAGGATGCCCTCGAGCCCGCCGAGCTTCTCTCCGACCTCGCAGTGAGCTCCTGATCCGAACCCCTCTCTTTCCCCTCGCGTTTGCGAGCTCTAGGCCATAGCTTCGTCGCGGCCGAACTCCGGCCGCCGCTGACCTCGTCGCCGCTGCCGCTATGGACGCTGCAGCTTGCGCTCGAGCGCGTCATCGTCCTCACCTCGCTCCTAGGAGCCGAACGCACCTAGTAGCTCGTCCATAGCCGCACCGTAGCCCCCTAGCCGCTCGAGGCCGAGCTCTGGCCGCCGCCTCGCTCGCCGCAGTTGCCGCTACCGGCCACCCTAGCCACAGCTGCAGCCACCGCTGGACGCGCCGCGTCGTGGCCGTTCCAACAAGACTTGTCGCGCGTCCTCCCGACGCCGGAATTGGCCGGACGGGCATCGCCGCTGCGCTCCGGTTATCGCCGGAGTTAATCGGTGACAAGGTAGGTTAGTTAGTGCTAATGACCCCTCTAATCAACCCCTTAAGCCACTGCCACGTGGGCCCATGCGCCTGTTTAGTTTAGATTAATTTTCCTGTTTAGTTTAGATTAATTTTCCTGTTTAGTTTAGATTAACCCAGTGGGACCCACACGTCAGTGTTGACTACGCTGACGTGGCTGTTGACCTGGCCCACCTGTCTGTGACCGTAGGCAGCACTGGCTCACTAACCGACGGGCCCCACGCGTCAGGTTTGACCTGGACCGGATTTGTTGACCTGTTGAGGTCAGCGTGACGCAATGCTGATGCAGTAATTGTTTTTTGGATTTAAAATAGTTCAGGAAATTCCAGAAAATAGTCTAAACTTCTAAAAATCATATAAAATCAACAGTAACTCCAAATGAAACAAATTATATATGAAAAATGATCAGAAAAATCCAATCTATCCATCTGTACCATTTTCATGCATGTTAGAACACTTTAACCTTGCTGTTTAGGTGAAACAAGGTAATGCACTAATATGACCTTTTAAAATGGGGTTGCATTTGAATCTTTGGTTCAAATGGACTCATCTCAACCTGTTCTAGCTTGCATTAGCCCAAAACACATTCATATTGCCATGTTATAGCATGCATCATATTGTGCATTGCATTGATCGTGTTTTTTTCTCTATTTGCCGGTGTTGTTTCCCTTCGGTAGACGTTATACCGACGTTGTGATCGTTGACACTGATGAAGACTCAATGCTATCTTCAGAAGTGCCAGGCAAGCAAAACCCCCTTGTTCATTCCGATACAATCCCACTCTCTCGCTCCTGCTCTCTTTTACTGCATTAGGACAACAACGATTCAACTGTTACTTGCTGCGGTAGCTGAACCCCTTTATCCTTTGCATGACCTGTCATTCCACAGTAAATAGATGAAACCCACTAGCATGAGTAGGAGTTGTTTGAGCCCTGTTGTGCCTACTCATTCATGCTTGTTTGTCATGCCTGCTATTGCTTAGAGTTGAGTCAGGTCTGATTCATCGGGAATGAATCAGAGGTGTGTGAACATGTCCTACTATGTGTGAGCTAAGTGTGTGAACACGATTTGGTAAAGGTAGCGGTGAGAGGCCATGTAGGAGTACATGGTGGGTTGTCTCATTGCAGCCGTCCTTAGGAACTGAGTTCTATGCTTGTGATCCATGAAACAGATACTACCACGCATTGGGCCCGAAACCAATGGACCCTCTCGGCTTCTTAATCACCCTTGTCCTCTGTCCAGGAGTTGCAAGTAGTTTCTGGTGTTTGTAGCTTACTGGAGGCCGTGGACAGCGCTGACCATAGGGGTGGGCTGTGATGCGTTAGGTACGTGGCCGGGTATACCGGGCACCCGTTAGGTGTCTCGGAACCCTGTTCACATCGTTTGGGGCTGTGAGCGAAACCCCGGCCGGATCTCCTCATGGATGGAACCCGAATAGGCGATAAACCTGGACTAGAGACTTGAGTGTTTAGGTAGGCCGTGGCCGACACCCACGTTGGGCTTCCGCTTGAAGGTTGCCGAGTACATGTCGTGTAAACGGCGGTAAGTGGTGAGAGCGTGTGTGAAGAAGTACACCCCTGCAGGGTTAACATCATCTATTCGAATAGCCGTGTCCGCGGAAAAGGACTTCTGGGTTGCCTATACAGTTCATAGACAAGTGAAAGTGGATACTCTAAAATGCGCAAGATATGTGTGAGTGCTATGGATGGCGTTCTCGTAGGTAGACGGGAGCGGATCCATAGTGGTGTATTGGTTGGTGAATATGTGGACTCGTGTGCGCCACCTCAAGAGTCGCTTGCAGTCGTAGTTCAGGATAGCCACCGTGTCAAAGCTGGCTTGCTGCAGTTAAACTCCACCATCCCCTTTGTTGATAATGATGCATATGTAGATAGTTTTGATGTAAGTCTTGCTGGGTACATTTGTACTCACGTTTGCCTATTTTATGTTTTTGCAGAGAGACTTCAGTCTCACTAGTAGTTCCACATGGACTTCGACGTTTAGCTTGTTACCTCAGCTACGATTTTGTGCCCTCAGCAGGATTTGGTAGACAGTCAGGCTTCTCAGCCTTTTTCATTTATAGATGTCTGTACTCAGACATGATAGCTTCCGCTTGTGTTTTGACTTGAATGCTCTGAATGCTGGGTCGAGAGACCCATGTTTGTATTATCTCGCTCCTTGGAGCCTATTGAATAAAATACTTGAGTCGTAGAGTTATGTTGTGATGCCATGTTGTATTTGCACATATCAAGCATGTTGTGTGTATGTTATTGAAATGCTTGGTATGTGTGGGATCTGACTATCTAGTTGTTTATCCTTAGTAGCCTCTCTTACCGGGAAATGTCTCCTAGTGCTTCCACTGAGCCATGGTAGCTTGCTACTGCTCCAGAACACTTAGGCTGGCCGGCATGTGTCCTTCTTCATTCCTGTGTCTGTCCCTTCGGGGAAATGTCACGCGATGAATACCGGAGTCCTGTTAGCCTACTACAGCCCGGTTCACCGGAGTCCTGCTAGCCCAGTGCTACAGCCTGGGTTCACTCGCTGTTGACCGACACGTTCGATGTTGGGTCATGGATGCATGTCCCTGTAAGTTTGTGCCACTTTGGGTTTACGACTAGCCATGTCAGCCCGGGCTCCTTATCATATGGATGCTAGCGACACTATCATATACGTGTGCCAAAAGACGCAAACGGTCCCGGGCAAAGGTAAGGCGACACCCGTGGGAATACCGTGCGTGAGGCCGCAAAGTGATATGAGATGTTACATGCTAGGTCGATGTGGCATTGAGTCAGGGTCCTGACAAATAATACATATAGATGTATGCGGTCCAATGAGTGTTGAGGTGTGTGGCAAGTATCGTTATTTTCTTACACATAGATGATTTGAGCAGATGTGGGTATATCTACTTAATGAAGCATAAGTCTGAAACATTTGAGAAGTTCAAAGAATTTCAGAGTGAAGTGGAAAATTATCGTAACAAGAAAATAAAGTTTCTACGATCTGATCGTGGAGGTGAATATTTTAGTTACGAGTTTGGTCTCCATTTGAACCAATGTGGGATAGTTTCACAACTTACGCCACCTGGAACACCACATCGAAATGGTGTATTTGAACATCATAACCGTACTTTATTGGATATGGTGTGATCTATGATATCTCTTACTGATTTACCGCTATCATTTTGGGGTTATGCTTTAGAGACGGCTGCATTCACTTTAAATAGGGCACCATCAAAATCCGTTGAGATGATGCCTTATGAAATGTGGTTTGGCAAGAAACCAAAGTTGTCGTTTCTTAAAGTTTGGGGTTGCGTTGCTTATGTCAAAAAGCTTCAACCTGATAAGCTCAAACCCAAATCGGAGAAGCGCATCTTCATCGGATACCCAAAGGGAACTGTTGGGTACACCTTCTATCACAGATCCGAAGGCAAAATCTTTGTTGCTAAGAATGGATCCTTTCTAGAGAAGGTGTTTCTCTCAAAAGAAGTGAGTGGGAGGAAAGTAGAACTTGATGGAGGTAATTGTACCTTCTCCCTTATTGGAAAGTAGTTCACTACAGAAATCAGTTCCAGTGATTCCTACACCAATTAGTGAGGAAGCTAATGATGATGATCATCAAACTTCAGATCAAGTTACTACCAAACCTCGAAGGTCTTCCAAAGTGAGATCCGCACTAGAGTGGTATGGTAATCCTGTTCTGGAAGTCATGTTACTAGACCATGGTGAACCTACAAACTATGAGGAAGCGATGATGAGCCCAGATTCTGCAAAATGGCTGGAGGCCATGAAATCTGAGATGGGATCTATGTATGAGAACAAAGTGTGGACTTTGGTGGATTTGCCCAAAGATCGGCAAGCCATAGAAAATAAATGGATCTTCAAGAAGAAGATTGACGCTGACGGTAATGTTACTGTCTACAAAGCTCGACTTGTTGAGAAAGATTTTCAACAAGTTCAAGGAGTTGACTATGATGAGACTTTCTCACCCGTAGCGATGCTTAAGTCTATTCGAATCATGTTAGCGATTGCCGCATTTTATGATTATGAAATTTGGTAGATGGATGTCAAAACTGCATTCCTGAATGGATTTCTGGAAGAAGAGTTGTATATGATGCAACCAGAGGGTTTTGTCGATCCAAAGGGTGCTAACAAAGTGTGCAAGCTCCAGCGGTCCATTTAGGGACTGGTGCAAGCCTCTCGGAGTTGGAATAAATGCTTTGATAGTGTGATCAAAGCATATAGTTTTATACAGACTTTTGGATAAGCTTGAATTTACAAGAAAGTGAGTGGGAGCTCTGTAACATTTCCAATATTATATGTGTATGACATATTGTTGATTGGAGATGATATAAAATTTCTGGATAGCATAAAGGGATACCTAAATAAGAGTTTTTCAATGAAAGACCTCGGAGAAGCTGCTTACATATTGGGCATCAAGATCTATAGAGACAGATCAAGACGCTTAACTGGAATTTCACAAAACACATACCTTGATAAAGTTTTGAAGAAGTTCAAAATGGATCAGTCAAAGAAAGGGTTCTTGCCTGTGTTACAAGGTGTGAAGTTGAGTCAGACTCAATGCCCGACCACTGTAGAAGATAGAGAGAAAATGAAAGTCATTCCCTAGGCTTCAGCCATAGGTTCTATCATGTATGCAATGTTGTGTACCAGAGCTGATATGTGCCTTGCTATAAGCATAGCAGGGAGGTACCAAAGTAATCCCAGAGTGGAGCACTGGACAGCAGTCAAGAACATCCTAAAATACCTGAAAAGGACTAAGGATATGTTTCTCATTTAGGGAGGTGACAAAGAGCTCGTTGTAAACGGTTACGTCGATGCAAGCTTTGACAGTAATCTGGATGACTCTAAGATGCAAACTGGATACATATTTTTATTGAATGGAGGAGCTGTCAGTTGGTGCAGTTCTAAGCAGAGCGTCGTGGCGGGATCTACATGTGAAGCGGAGTACATTGCTGCTTCAGAAGCAGCAAATGAAGGAGTCTGGATGAAGGAGTTCATATCCGATCTAGGTGTCATAACTAGTGCATCGGGTCCAATGAAAATCTTTTTCAACAATACTGGTGCAATTGCCTTGGCAAAGGAATCCAGACTTCACAAGAGAACCAAGCACATCAAGAGACGCTTCAATTCCATCCGTCATCAAGTGTCGGAAGGGGACATAGATATTTGCAATATACATACGGATCTGAATGTTGCAGACCCGTTGACTAAGCCTCTTCCACGAGCAAAACATGATCAGCACCAAAACTCCATGGGTGTTAGAATCATTACTTTGTAATATAGATTATTGACTCTAGTGCAAGTGGGAGACTAAAGGAAATATGCCCTAGAGGCAATAATAAAGTTATTATTTATTTCCTTATTTCATGATAAATGTTTACTATTCATGCTAGAATTTTATTAACCGGAAACTTAGTACATGTGTGAATACATAGACAAAACAAAGTGTCCCTAGTATGCCTCTACTTGACTAGCTCGTTAATAAAAGATGGTTATGTTTCCTAACCATAGACATGTGTTGTCATTTGATGAACATGGTCACATCATTAGGAGAATGATGTGATGGACATGACACATCCATTAGCTTAGCATTATGATCATTACAGTTTCATTGCTACTGCTTTCTTCATGACTTATACACGTTCCTTAGACTATGAGATTATGCAACTCCCAAATACAAGAGGAACACTTTGTGTGCTACCAAACATCACAACGTAAATGGGTGATTATAAAGGTGCTCTACAGGTGTCTCCAAAGGTGTTTGTTGGGTTTGCATATATCGAGATTAGGATTTGTCACTCCGTGTTTCGGAGAGGTATCTCTGGGCCCTCTAGGTAATACTCATCACTATAAGCCTTGCAAGCAATGTGAGCATCCAGGTTCTGCTATTGGTTATTGATCGGATATGTGTCTCGGTCATTTCTACATAGTTCTCGAACCCGTAAGGTCCGCACGCTTAACGTTCCATGACGATATGTATTATGAGTTATGTGTTTTTGATGACTGAAGTTTGTTTGGAGTCCCGGATGAGATCACGGATATGAAAAGGAGTCTCGAAATGGTCGAGACATAAATATTGATATATTGGACCATGTTATTCGGACATTGGAAGTGTTCCCGGAAGTTTCGGGTAAAACCGAAGTGCCGGAGGGGTTACCGGAACCCCCCGGGGGAACTAATGGGCCACCATGGGCCTTAGTGGAGAGAGAGGAGGGCAGCCAGGGCAGGCCACGCGCCCCCTTAGTGGAGCGAGATTGCAAAACACCAAAGGCGCGCTCGACATCCTTCCTAGCACTCTCTTGCTCTTGGGCAAATCTTTTCCTCTTCTCTCCGACAGGGTCGGGTATTGTATTGACAATAGTGGTCCACTGAGGATAGATACCGTCACCCAAAGAAAGAGTGCCAGATCTAGATATCTTGAGACTCCACGGCCTCTAGTATGACAGTGCAAGCCCTGACATGGCCCTTATACTGCCCTTGCCAAGCAGAAGGGCAGTTCTTCCACTCCCAATGCATGCATTCTATGCTACCAAGCATCTCTGGGAAGCCCCTGCTGGAATTCATCGCCAACAAACGGGTTGTATCTTCAGCAGTCGGCTCTCTCAAGTACTCAGGACCAAACACATCAATAACGGCCTTGCAGAACTTATATAGGGACTCTACGCAAGTAGACTCGCTCATATGGACGTACTCGTCAATGAGATCACCGGGCACTCCGTATGCAAGCATTCGGATGGCGGCAGTGCATTTCTGATAAGAGGAAAAACCAATCTTGCCAACGGCATCCTCTTTGCACTCGAAATAATCATCATCGCTGACCACCCCCTCTCTAATACGGTTGAAAAGATGCCTACTCATACGGAAATGGTGGCGGAATGAACAACGGGTTTGTTGTATCAAAGTAGTCCTTCCAAAGAAGGAAATGCCCGCTCTCTCGGTTGCGACTCAACGCCGGAAGGTGGCCCAAAATGGAGCCACGGAACAACGGCCGTTCGTTGTTGAGGTGGTGATGGACCAACATGGCAGCCAATATCTCCTCCTCATCATCAGACGACGAATCGTCAAAGTCGCAAAGGAAATTGTGAAAAAAGAACTCATCGGCGGAGTCCATTTTGTACCTTCGCAAACTGCCGAACAGCTTGCGGGCGTCGATGAAGGAGATGGCCAGCGAAGGGAGTCGCGGCGGCATGGACCAGCTAGCTGCCCTGCCAGTGTCCAATGAGTGGGCCGGTGAGGATCTGGCCAGGCGGCGAGGCGGCTTCTTGGTCGGGGGCGGCTGTGTAGTGGGGGGCCCGGGGGTGGGAAGTAGTCGGCTCCCCGGTGGCAAGACGACAGTAGCGGGCGACGTGGGTGTGGGCAGTGTTGCTGCGCTGATGTGGAGGCGCCGGCAGCTGGTAGAGTTGCCGGCAAAAATGGGCGGCAGCGTCGGCGATGAAGGAGGCGGACGAGGGTTGCTGTTGGATGGGGGGAGGCCAATGTGCCACCGACCAACGGGCCTGGGGAAGGAGATGAAGGAAATATGCCCTAGAGGCAATAATAAAATTATTATTTATGTCCTTATTTCATGATAAATGTTTATTATTCATGCTAGAATTGTATTAACCGGAAACTTAGTACATGTGTGAATACATAGACAAAACAAAGTGTCCCTAGTATGCCTCTACTTGACTACCTCGTTAATCAAAGATGGTTATGTTCTAATCATAGACATGTGTTGTCATTTGATCAACGGGATCACATCATTAGGAGAATGATATGATGGACATGACCCATCTGTTAGCTTAGCATTATGATCGTTACAGTTTCATTGCTACTGCTTTCTGCATGACTTACACACGTTCCTTAGACTATGAGATTATGCAACTCCCGAATACCGGAGGAACACGTTGTGTGCTACCAAATGTCACAACGTAAATGGGTGATTATAAAGGTGCTCTACAAGTGTCTTCAATGGTGTTTGTTGGGTTGGCATAGATCGAGATTAGGATTTGTCACTCCGTGTTTCGAAGAGGTATCTCTAGGCCCTCTCGGTAATACTCATCACTATAAGCCTTGCAAGCAATGTGACTAATGAGTCCGTGCATCCATGCATCTGTCGAAGAGGCCGAAGCTAGCGCTGTCCTGATTGGGCTTCAGGAGCTGCTTCGGATTTATAAGGGGGCGCTGGTGGTGGAGATAGACTGTGTTGTGCTCGGTAAAGAGTTGCTTGCAGGTCCACTTCAATGATCTGCTTGCTTCTCCTTGATAACGGACATCAAGAGCTAGCTGCAACTATTCCCATATCATCAGTTCAGCATTGTGAAAAGAGAGTGTAATTCTCTAGCGCATGGTCTTGCAGGTATGGCAAAGATTTCAGGAGATATCCTGATGATAGGGAAGGTTCCTGATCCCTCTTGAGCGGATATGGCTGCATGAATGTAATCCCAACCATGAGTAGTTTCACTCATTGGTTCTAAAAAATGAGTTATTTATAGGATGAAGTATTACAGAACGAGTAAAAAGACTTGCCGGTAACGAGATTGAACTAGGTATGATGATACCGACGATCGAATCTCGGGCAAGTAACATACCGATGACAAAGGGAACAATGTATGTTTTTATGTGGTTTGACCGATAAAGATCTTCGTAGAATATGTAGGAGCCAATATGAGCATCCAGGTTCCGCTATTGGTTATTGGCCGGAGATGTGTCTCGGTCATGTCTACATAGTTCTCAAACCCGTAGGGTCCTCACACTTAATGTTTGATGACAATATGTATTATGAGTTATGTGTTTTTGATGAATGAAGTTTGTTCGGAGTCCCAGATGAGATCACGGACGTGAAGAGGAGTCTCAAAATGGTCGAGACAAAAAAATTGATATATTGGACCATGTTATTCAGACACCGGAAGTGTTCCGAGAAGTTTCGGGTAAAACCGGAGTGCCGGAGGAGTTACCGAAACCCCCTAGGGGAACTAATGGGCCACCATGGGCCTTAGTGGAGAGAGAGGAGGGTAGCCAGGGCAGGCCACGTGCCACCTGATGAAGCCATGTACCTAGGGTAGGGTCATGGACCTATCCAAGGTACCCTCCCCAAGGACATCTCTAGAAGAAACTACCTTTCAGTCGACCTGGAAGGATTCCACTCGACGGACTCGAAGACACTCGACCATGAATCCACTCACTCGACCGCCAGGAGATCTAGAGTCACTCTGCACACAAACGGTCTATTATTAAGTAGTCTTTATGGTCATGATAGCACTTTATGTAGGGCGTTACCAGTAACGCCAGGCCTTAATGTACTTTAAACCCTGCATAACTGAGGGCCGTAGGGGTCTGGCAGACTCTATATAAGCCACCCCCCTCCTCAGTGTAAAGGGTTCGCACCCCTGTAACTCATACGCATATAATCCAGTCGACCGCCTTCGGGCTCCGAGACGTAGGGCTGTTACTTCCTCTGAGAAGGGCCTGAACTCGTAAATCCCTTGCGTATACAACTACTCCATAGCTAGGATCTTGCCTCTCCGTACCTACCCCCCTTTCTACTGTCAGACTTAGAACCACGACAGTTGGCGCCCACCGTGGGGCAGGTGTCTTAGCGACTAATTGGAGAAGTTACAATTTTTTCCGGTCTCCTTCACCATGGTTTCAGGCGGAGTTTTGGTCGAGGGCCGCGAGATCCGTCTCGGCGCGCTCACGTTCATCGTCGACGACTCTGCTTGGCTTCAGGAGGCTCCACTCAACATCGACGCGCTCCCGGTCCATGGAGCGACACACTTTCGCGCGTATGTCCGCGGCGTCCTCCTGCGGCAACCGTCGACCCAGTATCCGTCGGTCGTTGTGTCATCCTCCCTCCCTGCTTCCCGCCGGCGCAAGCGCTCCGGTCGGTCGAGGCTTCAGCGGTGGGTGAGGCACGCGGTGGCCCGCCAGTCGGCCATCCCCCAAGTCACGGCAATCGAGCCCGATGAATCTCTCTACGGCTTGTTCGACCTGTCGACTAGCTCCACAGAGACTGCATCCGAGTGCGGCAGCAGTGATTCAGCGACGGAGGTCCTGATGGTCAATGGACCGCATAGTCCTCCCGGCTTCCCCCGCACTGACGGAGACGACGGTGGAGGCGACCCAGCGCATGTCCATGAAGAGTATCAACCCGAGCCACTCACTTCGCTGCAAAGGGAAGATCTTCGCCACCGGAACATGGATGCGCTGCATACTCCCATCGTTGGAGAAACCCCCGAGGCTCGCGCCTTAGAGGACACACGTTTGGCCAACCTGGCTGAGCGCACTCGACTGGAGAACCTCCAGCGAGCTCTTGACAAGCGTGCACGGCAACGGGTCCTGGACTCCAGTCGACGTCAGCTCTTTCCACCATCGACTCAGGTATATCGAACTCCGATTCAGAATTTAGCAGCTGCGACCCGTATAGCAGAGTCAATTCAGCCTTCCCAGTCAGAGGCTGGCAGAGGCTTGATGCAGATCAGAGATTTGCTCCGGGTAGCAAGAGATCAAAATCAGTCATATCACAGTCGCGGAACAGGATTCACAGCATATCCGTCGCTGTGAATACAGTCCAGTCGGCTCATAGCCCTAGATCGCCCCCGAGGCGTGAGGGACGTGGAGGTCGGCGTGATCAGTATGATGACCGATTCGATCGCAATGATCGGCGTCGAGTGCCCACTCCACCCCCAAGGGGTGGGTCGTACGCCCCTCGATAGCAAGATGATAGACGCCAGCACAGTGTTGGACGTAGGGTCCCAGTCGACCCCAGAGAACCAGGCTTTGATGCAAGATCCATCATCGTTCAAGGCTTGGTCGATCGGAACAGGGCTCACCGAGAAGGCCATAACAGAGATGTGCCCACCAGCAGTAGAGTTCACATCTCGGGACCAGAATGTTTTAGCAGAGCCATCAGGGCCGCGGTGATTCCTCCCAATTTCAGGTTGGCGACTGGAGTCAGTAAGTTCACCAGCGAGTCCAAGCCCGATACTTGGCTTGAAGATTACCGAGTGACTGTTCAGATTGGCGGCAGCAATGATGAGGTAGCCATGAAACACCTGCCTCTTATGTTGGAGGGCTCGGCCAGAGCATGGCTAAATCAGTTGGCGCCTACAGTATTTACACTTGGGAAGATCTTGCTCGAGTGTTTGTCAAAACATTTGAAGGAACTTGCAAGCGACCAGCAGGGTTGACAGAACTGCAAGTTTGTGTGCAAAAGTCGAATGAGACTCTGAGGGATTACATCCAGAGGTGGATCACGTTGCACCATACGGTGGAGAATGTATCTGATCACCAGGCAGTCTGTGCTTTCAAGGAAGGCATTAAGAATAGGGAGTTAAGTTTGAAATTCGGTCGGACCGGAGACATGACACTGAGTCGAATGATGGAAATTGCCACCAAATATGCCAATGGTGAAGAAGAGGATCGACTCCGGAGTGGCCAGTACAAGCCAACCGCTCATGAAACCGGGGGAGGAAACTCCAGTCGGAAGCAGAAGCGGAAAGCCGAGCCAGCTGCTCCTGGAGAAGCCTTGGCCGTGACTCAGGGAAAGTTCAAAGGGAAGCCCAAAGGATCTTGGAACCCTAAGAAGGTGAAGGACAAGGAAGGAAATGACGTGATGGATCTGCCATGCCACATCCACACGAAGAAAGATGAGGAGGGTAACTTCATTTACCCGAAGCATACCACTCGACAGTGTCGGCTCTTCATACAGCAATTCCAAGGGAAACAGCCCAAAGATAAGGAAAAGGAGTCGGACAAAATTCAGGACAAGGGGGATAGCGATGAGGAATATCCCCAGGTGAATTCCACACTGGTAATTTTTGCTGATGTTGAGAGCAAAAGTCGATTGAAAGTTATCAACCGAGAAGTGAATATGGTTGCTCCGGAGACTCCTAATTATCTGAAATGGTCTCAGACTGCCATCACCTTCGACCAGTCCGATCACTCGACACACATAGCCACCCCTGGGAGGCAAGCTCTAGTGGTCGACCCAGTTGTCGAAGGCACTCGACTGACTAAAGTGTTGATGGATGGTGGCAGTAGCTTGAATATACTGTACGCAGAGACGCTGAAAGGGATGGGCATTCCGATGTCCAGACTCAGTACCAGCAACATGAGTTTCTATGGAGTCGTTCCTGGCAAGAAGGTTGCGTCACTCGACCAGATTGCTCTTGATGTGGTTTTCGGAGATTCCAAACATTTCCGCAAGGAAAAGTTGACATTTGAGGTTGTGGATTTCCAGAGTGCCTCCCACGCTATTTTGGGCAGGCCAGCTTACGCACGTTTCATGGCTCGACCATGTTACGTGTACCTCAAATTTAAGATGCCTGGCCCCAAAGGTGTGATCACTGTTACTGGTAATCACAAGAAGGCGGAAGAGTGCTTTCAGAAAGGCTTAAAGATTGCCGATGCCCAGATGGTAGCAGAAGAGTGGCAGGAACACCAGAAAAATGCAGACCCGAGTGATTTGTTGCGAGCTAAGAAGCCTGCTACAGAATCAGCGTTTCAATCGTCCGGTGAGACAAAGCCAAATCACATCCACCCGACCTACCCCAACGCTGCTCCGACTAATATCTCCACAACACTCGACTCCAAATAGGAAGAAGCGCTCATCCAGTTCCTCCATGAGAACTGGGACATCTTTGCATGGAAACCTTCTGACATGACAGGTGTGACCAGGGGGCTGGCTGAGCCCCGTCTGCGAGTTGACTCAAAGGCGAAACCTATCAAGGAACATCTGCGGTGGTCCACCGTCCAGAAAAGGAAAGTCATTGGCGAAGAGGTGGCTCGGCTCTTAGCAGCAGAGTTTATCCGAGAGATTTACCACTCCGAGTGGCTCGCCAATGTTGTCATGGTCCCCAAGAAGGACAAGTCACTTCGCATGTGCATTGACTTTAAACATATCAATTGGGCCTGCCCGAAAGATCATTTTCTTATCCCCCGCATTGACCAAATAGTCGACTCGACTGCGGGATGTGAGCGACTGTCTTTCTTAGACGCCTATTCTGGTTACCATTAGATCCGTCTGTATGGACCCGATGAGATCAAAACAGCTTTCATCACCCCATTCGGGTGCTTCTGTTATGTCACCATGCCATTCGGCCTCAAAAATGCCAGAGCCACGTTCATGAGGATGATTGAGAAGTGTTTGCTCACTCAAATCAGTCGGAATGTGGAAGCGTACATGGATGACATTGTGGTCAAGTCACGCAATGGTTCCGACCTGCTGACTGACCTTGCTGAAACATTTGCCAACCTCAGGAGGTATGATATCAAGCTTAATCCATCAAAGTGCACATTCGGAGTTCCGGGCGGAAAATTACTTGGTTTTCTCGTTTCCGAACGAGGAATCGACGCAAATCCAGAGAAAGTGGGCACTATACTCTGAATGAAAAGACCTGTGTGTGTGCACGATGTTCAGAAGCTTACTGGTTGCTTGGCCGCTTTAAGTTGATTCGTCTCTCATCTCGGTGAAAAGGCATTGCCTCTTTACCGACTGATGAAGAAGTCAGACAAGTTCGAGTGGACTCCTGAAGCTGATGCAGCGTTTGCAGAGCTAAAAGCCCTGCTTTCCACCCAGTCGGTGCTTGCTGCCCCGATCAGCAAAGAGCCTTTGCTGCTTTACATTGCAGCCACAGGACAAGTTGTCAGTACAGTACTTACGGTCGAGTGGGAAGAAGAAGGAAAAGCCTTTAAAGTTTGGCGCCCAGTATATTATATTTCTGAAGTTCTGACCCCGTCAAAGAAAAGATACCCTCATTATCAGAAGCTTGTATATGGGATTTATATGACCACGAAGAAAGTTGCTCACTACTTCTCTGACCATACCATCACAGTCGTCAGCGACGCCCCATTGTCAGAGATTCTGCACAACAGAGATGCAACTGGTCGAGTGGCAAAATGGGCAATTGAACTGCTTCCCCTGGATATCCGATTTGAGGCAAAGAAAGCTATCAAGCCCCAAGCAATAGCAGATTTCCTCGTCGAGTGGGCTGAGCAGCAACTGCCGACTCAAGTTCACTCAGAGCACTGGACCATGTTCTTTGATGGCTCTAAAATGCTGAATGGTTCTGGTGTTGGGGTAGTGTTGGTTTCCCCCGGAGGAGACAAGCTCAGATATGTACTCCAGATTCACTTTGATTCCTCCAACAATGAAGCAGAATACGAAGTACTTTTGTACGGGTTGCGTATGGCCATTTCACTCGGCGTCTGTTGCCTCATGGTCTACAGCGACTCAGATTTGGTGGTTAACCAAGTGATGAAGGAGTGGGACGTCAGAAGCCCAACTATGACTGGCTACTGCAATGCAGTAAGAAAGCTGGAGAAGAAATTCAAGGGGTTGGAGCTTCATCATATACCCCGACTGAAGAATCAAGCAGCCGATGATTTGGCAAAGATAGGTTCCAAGAGAGAGGCTATTCCCAGTGGTGTGTTTTTGGAACATATCCACGTGCCGTTGGTTCAAGAGGACCCTTTCACCGAAGAAGCCCCGCAGCCAAAAAGTGCCACGGATCCGACTGAAGTCGAGGTCCCAGCCGTGGTCGGCCTGATCATGGAAGTTTTGGTTATCACTCCCGACTGGACAGTGCCTTACATCGCATATATCCTAAGGAAAGAGCTCCCAGAGAATGAAGAAGAGGCTCGATAGATCGTCCGTCGATCCAAGGCCTTTACTGTCATGAAGGGAAAGTTGTACAGAGAAAGCGCGACTGGAGCCAGTCAGAAGTGCATAACGCCGGGAGAGGGTCGGATAATTCTCAACGACATCCACTCGAGGACCTGTGGCCATCATGCGTCCTCTTAGACTATTGTGGCTAAAGCATACCGAGCGGGTTTTTACTGGCCCAGAGCAAATGAAATGGCGAAAGAGATAGTCGACAAGTGTGAAGGATGTCAGTTCTACTCCAATATGTCGCACAAGCCCTCCTCAGCCTTGAAGACCATTCCAATTGTCTGGCCCTTCGCTGTTTGGGGGTTAGATATGGTTGGGCCACTAATAACTGGCAGGAGCGGTTTCACTCATGTACTGGTGGCAGTCGACAAGTTCACCAAATGGATCGAAGCCAAGCCTATTAAAAGTCTTGATGCCGGCACTGCCATCAACTTCATCAGAGAATTGATATTCAAATATGGAGTCCTGCATAGCATCATCATCGATAATGGGTCGAACTTTGATTCCGACCAATTCAAAGCCTTCTGCGCTTCTCAAGGCACATGAGTCGACTACGCTTCAGTCGCCCACCCCCAGTCGAATGGACAAGCGGAAAGAGCCAACGGCCTAATTCTCAAAGGACTGAAACCCCGTTGGATGCGTGACCTCAAACACGCAGCAGGTGCATGGGTCGACGAACTTCCATCAGTTCTTTAAGGATTGAGGGCTACTCCAAATCGGTCGACTAGGAGAACTCCATTCTTTCTGGTCTATGGAGCTGAAGCGGTTCTGCCGAGTGATCTGCTTCACAATGCACCGCGAGTCAAGCTCTACTCTGAAGTTGAAGCAGAGCAAGCCCGGCAGGACCCAGTCGACCTTCTGGAAGAAGAAAGAGAGATGGCCATGATCCGGTCGACCATCTATCAGCAAGACTTGCGCCGATGCTACGCCAAAAATGTGAAGAGTCGGGCCTTCCAAGAAGGAGACTTGGTCCTCCAAGTGGACCAACAGAAGCCGCACAAACTTGCCCCTACTTGGGAAGGTCCTTTCATCGTCGCCAAAGTTCTCCATAATGGAGCATACCGTCTTTACAATGTCGGTCGCCAGGTTGATGAGCCACGAGCTTGGAATGCGGACCTGCTCCGCCCCTTTTACACTTAAAGTATTCACTCGGATGAGTTGTAATAAAAGTACTTCTATAGTTTATTTATCAAAGACAAGAGTGTTATAATTTTCCCAGTGATTGTTGTTACTTTTGTTTACATAAGAAATCCCCCAGTGGGTGGCTTAGCTGCGAATCCGTTTCGCCCAAGTTTGTAAAAAAAATCCTTGCCGAATGGCGAGCCAGCCTCCCACTCGGGGGCTTAGCTGCGAATCTGTTTCGCCTAAGTGTTTAAAATCCTACCGAGTGGTGGCCAGCCTCCCACTCGAAGGCTTAGCTGCAGTTCAAGTACTCGCCTAAGTGTTTAAAATCCTACCGAGTGGTGAGCCAGCCTCCCACTCGGAGGCTTAGCTGCAGTCCAAGTACTAGCCTAAGTGTTTAAAATCCTACCTAGTGGTGAGCCAGCCTCCCACTCGGAGGCTTAGCTGCAGTCCAAGTACTCGCCTAAGTGTTTAAAATCCTACCGAGTGGTGAGCCAGCCTCCCACTCGGAGGCTTAGCTGCAGTCCAAGTACTCGCCTAAGTGTTTAAAATCCTACCGAGTGGTGAGCCAGCCTCTCACTCGGAGGCTTAGCTCCAGTCCAAGTACTCGCCTAAGTGTTTAAAATCCTACCAAGTGGTGAGCCAGTCTCCCACCCGGAGGCTTAGCTGCAGTCCAAGTACTCGTCTGAGTGTCTGAAAATCCTACCAAGTGGAGAGTAATCCTCCCACTCGAGGGCTTAGCTGCAGTCCAGTACTCGCCTAAGTATTTAAAAATCCTACCGAGTGGAGACCAAACCTCCCACTCGGGGGCTTAGCTGTAGCCCAGCGCTCGCCTAAGTGTATGAAAATCCTACCGAGTGGAGAGCAAACCTCCCACTCGGGGGCTTAGCCACAACCCAGAGCTCGTCTAAGTATCTAAAAATCCTAACGAGTGGAGAGCAAACCTCCCACTCGGGGGCTTAGCTGCAGCCCAGCGCTCGCCTAAGTGTCTGAAAATCCTACCGAGTGGAGAGTAATCCTCCCACTCGGGGGCTTAGCTGCAGTCTAGTACTCGCCTAAGTATTTAACAATATTACCGAGTGGAGAACAAACCTCCCACTCGGGGACTTAGCTGCAGCCCAGCGCTCGCCTAAGTGTCTGAAAATCCTACCGAGTGGAGAGCAAACCTCCCACTCGGGGCTTAGCTGCAGCCCAGTGCTCGCCTAAGTATCTGAAAATCCTACCGAGTGGAGAGCAAACCTCCCACTCGGGGGCTTAGCTGCAGCCTAGTGCTTGCCTAAGTATCTGAAAATCCTGCCGAGTGGAGAGCAAACCTCCCACTCGGGGGCTTAGCTGCAGCCCAGCGCTTGCCTAAGTATCTGAAAACCCAACCGAGTGGAGAGCAAACCTCCCACTCGGGGGCTTAGCTGCAGCCCAGAGCTCGCCTAAGTTTGAAAGATCCTACCGAGTGGAGAACAAATCATCCACTCGGGGGCTTAGCCGTAGTCTAGCACTCACCTAAGTATGAAATCCATTTTGATTCACAAGGACGACAAGGTGCAGGTCGACTGCCACCCTGACCTTCCGAGTTACGCCACAAATATGTGCTCCGCAAGGACGACGAGGTGCAGGTCGACTGATACCTTCTCCTTCTAAGCTTCGCCACAAATACAAGGATGCAGGTCGACTGCAACTTGTACTCCAACCTGCAAGAGTACGTCACCAGCACTAAAATATATACCGAGTGAAGAGCAATGTTCACTCGAAAGCAGATGCAAACATATTCAATGGCAAAACCAAGTTCAGATAGCATCCGACAGATCCAGAAGTGCTCAGGCATCGAGCCTGTTGAGGTTTATCGGTTACAGAAACCACTCGGCATTCCGAGGCAAATTTAAGGCATCAAGCATAGAAGTTTTTTACTCCTCCGATGGAGGACTGGAAGGCGCGACAAACTCGTCCAGGTCGATTCCATCTGCAATCCGAGTGGCAGCAGCAATGAAGGTCTCCATGAAAGATCGGAAGTCATGCTTCTTGGTATTGGCCACCTTGAGGGACGCCAGCTTGTCCTCTCGCGCGTCCTTGTAGTGAACACGGACCAGAGACAGAGCCACATCAGCACCACACCTGGCAGAAGACTTCTTCCATTCTTGCACTCGACTTGGAACTTCATTCAGTCGAGTCATCAGAGACTCGAGGTCATTCTGAAGTGTTTCCCCCGACCAGAGTGTTGTGTCGATGCGCGATGTTGCAACCTTCAGTCTAGCAAGATAGTCGACCACAGCAGCAACACGAGACTCCAGTCGGAGCACGTTCATGGCAGCTTCATCCTTTATAGGAGAGTTGATGGGATCCAGGCTTGTCTCCACTCGACTAGTCTCTTCCTCAAAGTTTTGGCAGAATTCTATAAACACAACCCAAGGATAAACTAGCAGTCTTACAATAAGTCAATGATTACAAGTCAGTCAGATATAAGGGGTTACCTTCGAGCATGAGGAATAACTTCTTGGTGAGCCCTCCCAGATAAGCCTCTAAGTCATTCTTCTTTCCCACCAGTTCGCTAGCCTTATCACTCAGGGCTATCTTGTCATTCTTCAGTCGACTGACCTCCTTGTTGGCCGCGTCGAGAGCAGCTTTCAGATTGGTATTCTCCTCTTCAAGTTTGCTGATTGAAGCCAACTTTTCTTGTATGAGTTTCGTCTTGTCCGAAGCCGCTTTCTGCGCCTCGGCGAGGTCAAGGTCCTTCTTCTTCAGAGCATCCTTCAGTTTATCTGCAAAATGACAGTGAGATCAGACTCAGGAATGGACAAAAAATAAGGGCAGTCATCAAGGTTCTCACCAAACATACCTTTTGCCTCCTCCTTCACCTTCGTGAAGTTCTCCTGGACAAGCTTCAGATCAAGTTCGAGCTGGATATGCTTGTTCTCCAACTCATATAACGAGCCACAAGCTCGCAAGATTTCTGTGAAAGATCAGTCGACAGACATCAAAGATAGGTCACTTCCGAGTGACTAAGAGAAAAATCGTAGCATTTCTAAGACTACAGCCGAATCAAAATATTCAACTGTAGTCTTGGGGACTACACCCAGTGGGTGCACTCAGTGTGCCCCCACTGGTTCTACCGGCTCGGATCGATCAGTCGACCGAAAGAGACAAAAAGGTTATGATCATAAATCATAGCTAACTGCCAGCAGTCAGCCACAGTAAAAAAAGGGTTCTTCAGACCATAATCGATTGCCAGCAGTCAACCACAGTCTCGGGGACCACACCCAGTGGGTGCACTCAGCGTGCCCCCACCGGTTCCATGATTCCATTCGACCAGACCGAGTGGAGAAAGAAAAGAGAAAAAGTTCAAGGTACAAAGACTATAGTCGACTGCCAGCAGTCCACCATAGTCTCGGGGACTACACCCAGTGGGTGCACTCAGCGTGCCCCCACCAATCCAGATATTCAACCGACACACCCACTGGGTGTACAGATACTAAGATCTTCAGAAAGAAAAGTTTTCAGGTACCATATCCTAACAGAACAAGCGGTGATCAACTAACCTGGACATTGCTCTGAAGGGCTGAGCTTGCATCATAAGCTTCTTGGCTGGCGTCTCGGATCGCCTTCACCTGCTCCATCATGAGCCCCGCCTGGCGTATAGCTTCCTTGGCAGCACCTGCTTGGTCCTCTGGGGCGTGGTGTGTGGAGAAGAGGGAAGGCGGATCAGCACTCGACGACGAAGGGCGGGCACTTGACAGCGGCACCGCAAAGGACACGGTATCTCGAGTGACGTTGCCTCCCTCCGGAACTAGCGTCTTAGGTGCTGATACAACCTGAGCAGTCTTGTCGGCAGACGTCTTCCAGTTCCTCCTTTGCCTCAGCGGCTCCTCATCGTCATCATCGGGGAGATCAATGACATGAGGTGGGGCTACAAGAAAGATTCAAAGATAAAAATGAAGATCCAATCGACTTAAAGCGAAACCACAGAGATCATACCAAGGTTGGAGGTAGCAGCATCTTCCATTTCATGGTCCTCGTTCCTGGCTGAGGTCTCGGAGGTAGCAGCACTGCAGATCCTAGAAATCAGTCGGTTAGCTGACGAGTCGACCAAGGGTTTACTCATGCCAAACAAGAAAACATAAGTTCTACTATTACCCGGAAATAGTGGGAATCGCCATCTTCATCTTCGGCAGGGCCTTCGTTGGCTTTGACGATGTCGCTCGGGGTTGCTTCGGTGCTTTCTCAGTCGGCGCCGGAGAGGTCGCCCGTGGACGTTTAGTTGACTGCCCAGCAGGCGCAGTCGCTTTGCCACGCTCGACTGCGGGGTCATGGGCGAGCTTGGATCGCCTTTCAGTACGGGGAGGCTCGACTTCCTCCTCCTCTTCCTCCTCCTCCTCTTCCTCACCAGAGCCGGCATCTTCTTCATCCTCCTCGCCATCGGACTCCCACTCCTCCTGACTTTCACCCCCGCTCCCTTCCTACTCCTCGGTTTGTTCTTGCTCCCCGTTGGGCATCGAGTACATCTCGGTAGTGACCTGGAGGACAACAAGCAGGACAAAAGTCAGTCGACTGAATGGCAGCAAAACGGAATGAAGGAAATAGGATCACGGTCGGAGATACCTTGTCTGGTTCGTATGACTGGTCGAGTGGCGGGATCCTCCTAGCTCCACGGGGGTTATCTTTGTTCCCTGTGATGGCAGTCATCCACCTCTCCAATGTGGCATCGTCGACCTCCTCCAGGTGGACCCGAGTAGTGTCTTCAGTACCAGAGTACATCCACATCGGATGGCCTCGATATTGAAGTGGCAGAATGCGCCATCAAAGGAAAACCTCCAGAAGATCCATGCCAGTCACCCCGTCGCAGATGAGCTGAACTACGCGCTCTACCAACACCTTAACCTGAGCCTTCTCCTCCGGGACCACCTTCAGAGAGGACAGCTTGTTCACTCGGTCCATGGAGAAAGGAGGGAGTCCAGTCGACTGCCCTGGCGTCGGCTGGTCTTGGCAGTGGAACCAGGTCGACTGTCACCCTCGGACTGACTCGGGAAGGATCATGGCTGGAAAAGCACTTTTACTCCTCATTTGAACCCCAAGACCCCCACTGTCGGTGTCAAAACCGGCGGATCTCGGGTAGTGGGTCCCGAACTGTGCTTCTAGGAGGATGGTAACAGGAGACAAGGGACACGATGTTTTTACCCAGGTTCGGGCCCTCTCGATGGAGGTAAAACCCTACTCCTGCTTGATTAATATTGATGATATGGGTAGTACAAGAGTAGATCTACCACAAGATCAGAGAGGCTAAACCCTAGAAGCTAGCCTATGGTATGATTGTTGTTTGTCCTACGGACTAAAACCCTCCGGTTTATATAGGCACCGAAGAGGTTTAGGGTTACACAGAGTCAGTTACAATGGTAGGAGATCTACATATCTGTATCGCCAAGCTTGCCTTCCACGCCAAGGAAAGTCCCATCCAGACACGGGACGAAGTCTTCAATCTTGTATCTTCATAGTCCAGGAGTCCGGCCAAAGGTGATAGTTTGGCTATCCGGACACCCCCTAATCCAGGACTCCCTCAGTAGCCCCTGAACCAGGCTTCAATGACGATGAGTCCGGCGCGCATATTGTCTTCGGCATTGCAAGGCGGGTTCCTCCTCCGAATACTTCATAGAAGATTTTGAACACAAGGATAGTGTCCGGCTCTGCAAAATAAGTTCCACATACCACCGTAGAGAGAATGATATTTACACAACTTCAATCTGCTGACGTATTCCATGGCATCACACCACGGCCAAGCCTTTATTCGAATCGTTTTTACTGTCCCACCTCAGCGCGTTTAGCGAGGCGGTTTCCTTGGCACGTCTTGTCGAAGCAGAGATCATGTCCCCTTATTCCGAGATTCTCATCAATACGGGCGTGGGTAACCCAACCGCGCCATTGATTACGGCGCTTGAGAGATAAGCGAGTTTTACCAGGCTGGTGGGGACGCATAGTTTCGTCCGTCCATATAAGGGGATAAGGATCCACTTTTTCACACACGCCTTCTTCCTCCTTTGCTCATCCATTTCCGCGCACTCGAGCTCCAGCGCCCAGTCCACACATCTGTCATGACCGGTTTTCCAATAAAATACTTCTTGAGAAACCGATCTTTTTAGTCCAGTATGAGATAAAATCCTCCTGACTGGTAGACAAAATCTTGATACAGTAAGCCAGTAGCATTAAATATATTACATGGTCGAGCTGGGGTGCTCAACAATTTATTACAGACGCGCCAATAATTATACATAATGGCGGATATGGCACAATGGTGTGCTGGCATACTACTGACTCGTAATAAAAGTGGTGGTGGAAATATCACAGTGGAGTGGATAACATGACTCCTAAACTGGCAGCTCATCGAGCGTCGAGGTGAGGCTTGATGAATTTATTCGGGTAGCGGAAGCGGATATAATACAGTGACCAAATCTAGGGTCGCATGAGACTGACTGTGACTCCTCTAGGCGTCGGACTCGCAATCGAACTCTTCATCCATGAGATCGCCTTCGTCAACATCTGGCCAAATCAACAAGCCAGGTGAGTACATTGAAAGTACTCGCAAGACAGTTCGGACATAAGATATAACAAACGCATGCATGAATACGTCATGAGCAATTAGTAATGCACATTCAGATGATTAACTTGCACGACAATATTAACAATAAGGAAGTCAGGCGGTAGTCCTCCCGAAATCCACAAAAATAACTGAACACCGATCGGGTGTCCAAAGCGACGCCTCGAAGGGTGAATAAATAAATAAATCATGCCGCAGTCGGGCGTCTAAGCGGCACCACATAAAGGGCTTACGTTGAAAGTAAAAGACATGCGTGCCACAGTCGGACGTCGTAGCGACATCACAGAGAGAGCTTATATTGGAAGTAAATAACAATACTGCCACAGTCGGACGTCTGAGCGACATCACAGAAAGGGTTTATATTGAAAGTAAATAATAATACTGCCACAGTCGGACGTCTGAGCGACATCGCAGAAAGGGCTTATATTGAAAGTAAATAATAACACTGCCACAGTCGGACGTCCGAGCGACATCGCAGAAAGGGCTTATATTAAAAGTAAATAATAATACTGCCATAGTCGGATGTCTGAGCGATATCGCAGAAAGGGCTTATATTGAAAGTAAATAATAACACTGCCACAGTCGGACGTCTGAGCGACATCGCAGAAAGGGCTTATATCAAGTAAATAAAAATAATGCCGCAGTCGGACGTTTGAGCGACATCGCGAAAAGGGCTTTAAATTTATTATTCATATCTGTTAAACTTGCAAGAGTAATACTCATAGGAAAATATTCAACATGTGATAATAAACGGGTTAGTCCATCCACAGGAAATAAACATTTAACCGGAATTAACACCCATGTGGTTCTCCGGAGTTTTTGTCACCGAGATTGACACTTGACAAGATAAGTTGAACACAGTACTTGGACATGGATAAGATGATTCAAAGGAATTTTTGACTCTGCAGAGTTTGTACTAAAATGTCCACAGCCAACGAATTTCCGTAGTCACGAAGGACTAGTTCCATGTACGGTATTTCGGAAGAAAACACATCTAACCAGTACACACCCATTCCACCTCACGATGCCAGGAATCACCCTAGACAGCGTTCAAGAAAAACTTTGAGACGGGGAGATCACAATCTCGAATAGCATGGGATCAAATTTATATACGCGCGCTCTAAGGGGTGCCCCCTCTCGGTCCCAACCGGAAACACCCATGCCCCCTGACCGGATGACTGGCTTTAATCCAGGTCCATGGAACCATCATCACGGCCTCTCGATTTGGTGTGTACCAGGAAAACGGTTTGCAACTTACTAAGCCATATCCCTTGCGGAAAACATGTGGTAGTACAGGAAGGGAAAACGGATGGAAACTGGACTGAATCATTTGACACTGGAGTCAAATAGTCTGGCATAAGACTGGCATGCTACAACACTGACATCTTACCCATCCTCATGTCATCACATGGCCATGCAAACTCATATCCAACAGCTTATGGATTTTCGAAACTCACTTGCCTCAACTTGCATGTAATATGACATTCATCAAGATGCTCATAAACATGCCATGAAACTACTCAATGCAAACAATGCCAAGACACTCATCATATCAAAAGTTCAAACATGCTTGCCTGGTTCGGAGTAGTCGGAGCCTAGCACGGTGAAGTTCGCGGTTCCGTCACCTCCTTCGGTATCTACGGTATACAAAAATACACGCACTATCGTAAATACCGTGAGGTGCACAAAAGTATTCCAAATATTTTTCAAATAAATATGATAAAAAAACTAGATGAAATTTTAAAGAGGATAGAAAAAAATCAAACAAAAATCCTTCTCTGTTTAAAAGTTATAAGGGTTTTAATTCAGGGACCTTTCTGTAATGAAACAGAAACTTCCCAGGGGGTTGAACAGAAAAAGACCAGAAAACGTTTCAGACTGAAGGCGTATTTGCCCGATTACGTTTTCAGAAAACGGTTCGAAAAAAAAGAATAGAGAGGCTGACAGGTGGGTCCCTCCTGTCAGGTTTGAAAATTCAAATGGAGAGAACTGAGCTCGTCGGTGCCCGAGAGCTGTGGTGGTCGCCTGCGGTGATCCACGGCGAGGCAAGGGGATCGGGTGGTACCTCCGAGCTCAGCGTGTCCTTCCGCGTCGGTGGGTGGTGGTGGTGGTCGTCGGCGAGCACCACGTTGACGGCGACCCTTGCTCCGGCGGACGGCGGCTCGGGTGGAGTTGGATCTCGTTGGGGGAGTGCTGCGGAGATCAAATTGAAGCTGGGGTTAGCTCTCTGGGTGCTCGAGGAGATCGCTGACAAGGTTTGGGCGTCGGGAAGGGCCTCACCGGAGTGAATCAAGATGGTGGCCGAGGCGGATCGGGGCGGCCGGAGTTGGGGGAGGAGACCTCCTCGAGGTCCTCCTAGTGGCCTGGCAGAGTGTTGGTGAGGTGCAGTGGTGGTGCGTGCTCGAGAGCGAGCTCGGGGCCCCTTTTTATAGGCGATCCAAGGCAGTGGCCGTGAACGGAGTTCTCCGGCGATGGTTACAGCGGTGCAGAGCTTGGTCGGGGAAGTTTAGGGGGTTGAGCCTCAACGTGGTGATCCACTGGTTCCGTTTAGGCGCTAAACGAGTTCGGATTAGGTGCTTTGGGTGGGTTCCGACGAAACGGGGCGGCGCGGGCCCGTCGGCGGCAGAGGGTGTGCCCTGTGCTTGCCGGGCCACGGCGACGGTGCTGCGGGGGTGCGCTGGCATGCAAGAGCCACGCAGATAGCTAGGGAGCGTTGGGCGGCGCCGGACAGCGTAGCGAGCTGGCACGGGCTCTCGCTGGCCGCCATGGGTGGCTCTGCCATCGCAGAAGCTGCCGGCGTCGGCGATGCTCGCTGCCCCCGACACCTGCATCCATCCAAGAGGGCGTGCAGTGCTCTGGTCAAGGAGGAGTGGCTGTGCGCAACGTGCGAGGGCGCACGGGTGATCGATGACAACACTCTGACGAAAAACGACACTGCAATCTCTGAACTTCTGAAAGTGCACAGTAACAGTGCCGGCCAAGTGCTCGACAAAATGATTTTGGCATGTGGGAAATTTTCCTTGAGCTGATCTTTGGTGGGGTGACCTCTCATTGCACCTGGGGGCTGCCTGAATTTTGGTAGAATTTTTGGAGAAGAGGAGATATGAATTTCACCAAATTTGACAAATCTGGTCCAAATTTGCAGAGGCTGAAATTTGAAAATTTTGAAAAGAGGAAGAGTGGATCTTGATGATTCTAGGTTGTGGGTGCTAAGGACTATCCATAGGAGTTGGTTTGAGATCAAAACTCAAAGGCAATTAGGTACTTGCTTTGTAAATCACCTAGGCTTAAAATAAATGACAGATTTGGTTTGGGGAATAAAACAAATGAAATAAAATCCAAAAATGAGTTGAACTTGTTGGAACAGAAACTTTGGATTGCCCCAAAGTGGAAGGAGGGGTTTGGGAAGATTTACCACATGAGGCATGGTAAAACCATGGATGGTTTCAATGTAAGAGAAGTCCCAAAACTCTTAGGGTTTCTTTTTAAAAGAAAATAAACCCCAAAAAAATAAATTTGAGAAGGGGACAATCAGAAGAAAGGTTTTTAATAACCAAACACCAGGGTTGAAGAAGATATCAAAAATAAAATCTTTGCCAAGGGGAAAAGTTTTGAGAGAGAGGTTTTTGGAAGAATTTAAATGACCTTCTTCAAATCCAACAAAGTTTTTTTTTGCTGAAAACCAAATAATTTTTTTTGGAGTGTCACAACACCTACCCCCTTAGGAAAAATCTCGTCCCCGAGATTTCAGCTGATCCTTAAATAAGTGTGGATGCTCTGTCCGAAGAAAATCCTCTCTTTCCCAAGTGGCTTCACTCTCGGTGTGATTGCTCCATTGAACTCTGAAAAACTTGATGGTTATCTGTCGGGTCCTCCATTCAGACTCCTCCAATATTTTTACTAGATGTTCGCGATAGGTGAGGTCTGGTTGCACGTCAATGTTTTCATGGGATACTTGCTTCTCTAGGTTGCTTACGCACTTCCTTAATTGCGAGACGTGGAACACATTGTGGATATCGGATAATTCTCCGGGTAAGTCTAGCTGGTAGACTACCATGCCTCTTCGTGCCACTATGCAGAATGGTCCAATGAATCTTGGTGCTAGTTTCCTCTTAATCTTGAATCGTTGCAGGCCCCTCATAGGAGATACTCGTAGATATACAAACTCACCGGGTTCAAAACTGATTCCACGATGTTTCTGATCGTAATAACTGTTCTGTTGGCTTTGAGCTGTCTTGAGTCGGTCCCTGATTAGCTTGACCTTTTCCTTGGCTTCTTTGAGCATGTCTGGGCCGAAGATACGACTGTCTCCGGTCTCTGACCAATTTAGCGGGGTATGACATCTCCGCCCGTACAAGGCTTCAAATGGTGCCATTTGCAGGCTGGCCTGGTAACTGTTGTTGTATGCGAACTCTGCGTATGGAAAGCTTTCCTCCCAACTGGTTCCATAAGAGAGGACACATGCTCTCAGCATGTCTTCTAGAATTTGGTTTACGCGTTCAGTTTGTTCGTCAGTCTGGGGGTGGTATGCTGTAGTGAAAGCTAGTTGAGTTCCCAGAGCCTGTTGCAGGTGATCCCAAAATCTGGAGATGAATTGTGTGCCCCTGTCAGATATTATGGTCTTTGGAACTCCATGTAAGCAGACGATACGGGAATGAAGTGTGCTACTTTAGTCAGTCTATCTGTGATGACCCATATGGCATCATTTCCGTGTCGTGACCGAGGTAGCCCAACAATAAAATCCATCCCAATCTCGTCCCATTTCCACTCGGGTATCTTATTTGGTTGTAATAGCCCGGCCGATTTCTGGTGCTCGGCCTTGATGCGTTGACATGAGTCACAACATGCAATAAACGTGGCTCTGTCCCTTTTTATACCGTGCCACCAAAATGTTTCCTGAAGATCCTTGTACATTTTTGTTCCTCCAGGATGGATTGAATATGGAGTGGTGTGGCCTTCAGCTAAGATTTGTTGTTTAAGGTCCTCGATATTTGGTACGCAAAGTCTATTTCCGTACCACAATATTCCCTGCTCGTCGATAACAAATTCTGAGGCCTTGTGCAAATTCACTTTCCGTTTAATGCCTTCAATGCTGGGGTGCCCATGCTGAGCCTCTTTAACCTTTTCTATCAGGGTAGGCTGTATTTCTAAATTTGACACACTGCCTTCGGTGACCACCATTAGGTTGAGCTTAGGAAACTCCTGCCAAAATTCAGGTCTCAGGTTTGGTAGGCTGTCGTTGTTCGGACTGGGGTTTCGACTTAAAGCATCTGCCACTACATTTGCTTTTCCTGGATGGTAGTGGATCCCAACATCATAATCCTTTACTAATTCCAACCAGCATTGTTGTCGTAAATTCAGTTCCGGTTGTGTGAAAATATATTTGAGGCTTTTATGGTCCGTGTATATTTCACAACGGTTTCCAAGTAAAAAGTGTCTCCATTCCTTGAGTGCATGAATAACTGCTGCTAACTCCAGGTCATGAGTAGGATAATTTTCCTCGTGCTTGTGAAGTTGTCTGGAAACATACGCGACTACCTTGCCTTCTTGCATCAATACACATCCGAGGCCTTTTCGGGATGCGTCACAATACACCTCAAAATTCTTGTGTATGTCTGGCACAATTAATACTGGTGCTGTCGTTAATTTCCTTTTTAGTTCTTGGAATCTTTTCTCGCAAGCTTCCGTCCATTCAAACTTCTTGTCTTTCTTGAGTAGCTGCGTCATTGGCTTTGCTATAGTGGAAAATCCTTCAATAAATCTTTGATAGTAACCTGCCATTCCCAAGAAACTTCGTACGTCCGTTAAGCTAGCTGGTGGTTTCCAGCCAAGTACGGCCTTGACTTTTTCCGGGTCTACGACAATACCTTGTTGGGTCAGTACGTGGCCCAGAAAACCTACCTGCCTTAACCAAAATTCACACTTGCTGAACTTGGCGTACAATTGATGTTTCCTGAGTTCTCCTAGTACAATTCGGAGATGTTCAGCGTGCTCTTCTGGTGTCTTGGAGTGTATCAGAATATCGTCGATGAATACCACAACAAACTTGTCCAAAAACTTCATAAATACTTTGTTCATGAGGTGAATAAAATATGCGGGAGCGTTTGTTAGTCCAAATGGCATTACTGTGAACCCATACAGTCCGTATCTGGAGGTGAAGGCTGTCTTGGGGATATCTTCTGTTCATACTTTTAATTGATGGTATCCCGACCTTAAGTCAATTTTTGAGAATACCTTGGCCTGAGCGAGCTGATCAAATAAATCATTTATCCGTAGCATCGGGTATTTGTTCTTGATTGTGACCATGTTAAGTGCTCGATAGTCTATACACAATCTCAGTGTTCCATCCTTCTTTTTGGCAAATAAAATTGGTGAACCCCAAGGTGAGGAGCTGGCGCGAATATATCCTTTGTCCAGTAATTCTTTTATTTGCTTCTTCAATTCTACCAATTCGGATGGTGCCATTCTGTATGGTTTCTTGTATATGGGGGCGGTTCCGGGTGCTAGCTCAATGCTGAATTCTATCTCTCGGTCTGGTGGCATGCCTGGTAGTTCTTCGGGAAATACGTCTGGAAATTCACACACTACTGGAACCTTGCTTAATTCAGAAATATCCACCTTGTTCAATCTCGGTTGCCGGGATATTTTTCTCTCTTTGGCTGAAACTTTTATTGTCTTCCCATGGTGGTGGGTGAGAATTACGGTCCGGTTGAAGCAGTCAATAAAACCTTTGTTGGTGGTTAACCAATCCATCCCTAAGATGACATCCAGTCCTTTATTTTCCAATACAATAAGGTTGGCGTGAAACTTCAATCCTTCAAACTCAATAACCACACCTTGGCAGTAACTCTGTGTAACTTGCTTAATTCCAGGGGACTTGATGATCATGGATTTTTCCAAGGGAAGCATCGAAAAATTATTTTGCAAAGCAAAACTTTTCGAAATGAATGAGTGAGAAGCTCCAGAATCAAACAAAACCATGGCAGGTATTGTGTTGACAGGGAACGTACCGAGTACGATATCCGGGGCATTTTGTGCTTCCTCTCTGGTCACGTGGTTCAGATGACCCTTCCTGTGGTTGTTATTGGGGTTGAAATTGTTACGCTTTGGCGCTGAATTATTGCCACTGTTGTTCGGCTTTGGGGTCGAGTTCCTTGGCTTGGGGCACTGCTTGGCATAATGCCCTTCTTCTCCACAAGCGTAGCAAGTAACGCCTGGGCGATATGTGAACTCCTTGTCCCGTGCATGGAAATTCTTGACTGGGTGTGAGACGTTTGTCGTGGGTTTGTGTGTCCCACCTTTCTGAAAATCTGTCTTGCTTCGGTGGTTGCGAGCAAGATTAGTCTGGTTCCTTTTTCGCTTGCGGAGATCCTCCAAGCTGCGTCTCTCATTTTCCAAGGTAATGGCCTTATCCACCAGCATTTTAAAATCTGGGAAGGTGTGCACAACCAGCTGGCATTTGAGCGCGGGTGCCAGACCGTCTAGGAATTTTTCCATCTTCTTGCTTTCAGTCATACGCTCGTCGTTGGTGTAGCGAGACAATAGAGTAAACTAACTGTTGTATTCTGACACCGTCATGGTCCTCTGTTTGAGGTCATCAAATTCTCTCTTCTTGATCTTCATAAGACTTTTAGGAATATGCGCCCCACGAAAACCTTCTCTGAACTCCTCCCAGGTTATATTATTTTCGTTGGGGTGCATGTGTAGGAAATTTTCCCACCACGATGCAGGTGCTCCAGTGAGATAGTGTGGTGCATATAGTACTTTGTCAAGATCTGAACATTGTGCAATAATTAATTTTCTTTCCATGTCTCGAAGCCAGTCCTCGGCCTCAAGAGGTTTGTCAGTATGAGAAAATGTTTGGGGACGCGTCTTCTGTAGCTCAGATAACTTGGATTGCTGCTGATACTGTCCACGGTGATTTCCCATATTGATGACTTGGTTCATCATTTCCTGATGTTGTTGCTGACTTTGCTCATAAAGACGGCACATTTGGGAAAGTGTTGTTTCACTGTCCTGTTGACTTGACTGCCCCTGTGTGAAATTGTTGCTTGGTTGTGTGCCATAATTTTCCTCTGGCGGAGTTGGCATGGAACATGTCCAAGGACGAGACATTTTTCACTCTGGGGATATATTTTGTAAAACTCATAAGAAAGGGAAAAGAGTCGCAAAAATTCAATAAATGCATAAATACTGGGAAAATTTTAAATGTTCCAGGATTTCTCAAGAAAACAAATCGATTGCGCACGGAGAAGGACTGCTCATTACATATCTTACACGCAAGCGGTAATTATACAATACATCACTCAGGATATGCGTACATATTCCTGACATGTTATTTAGGCTAGTGCACTTCTTCAGTTCCTACATGATGCGCAAACAAGCTACTTCTCACAACTTATGTACATATGAACATATCGTACAGAGCGGTACATCGCATGACGGCTAAGCGTACTCAGTCGGAGATGGTGAGGATCTCCTTTGCCCTGCCGAGGGTGAGGCGCAGTGAGGCTGGGGACTCAACCTCCTCCTCGCTAATAGGCTCCAGACGTGAAGCGCTGCGCTGAGTAGATGGAGCGGGTGCCATATGCGGAGTAACACGAACAGGAGTGGGCGCAATGGGTGGTGCAGTGCGAGCTGGAGTGGGCGAAATGACTTGGTTGAATTCCTCGGTGGAAGGCAGGCGACGAGCAGTGGCGAGAGTGGTAGGTGCATAAGATGCTAAGGACGAGACGAAAGTCAGTGGCGGTGCGGCGTGCAGGAGCTCCCTCCTGTTAGCGGCACAGCCATGGACTGAGTCCATGCGGGTAGCCACGAAGTCGTCCACCAGGCTGTCGAAGGCTGCCTCCAGAGCCTGGAGATACTCGATAAGCATCTCAAAAGCCTCGTCTCATTCTCCTCTGGGGCAAGAGAACGCGTAGTGACAGGCGTATGGCATGTGGCATGGAAGGTAGCGGTAACGACGAGTCTTCATCGAAGGAAGGACATCCCTGAGATGAGCTATAGCCTCACAGGCTGCCATCTGCATAGCATGCTTCTCCGTAGGCATGGCTCTTCCCAAGAACCGGAAGCGGCGTAACTCAACACGCCCTCCCTTGAATTGCACCGCGGCCTGGTACATGGTCAGACTGTCGTTGACTTTGTGATGATAGAGTGTGAAGACTGGGTGCATAGATGGCCCCATCGTGACCTGGACGATGAAGGAGAGAAGCTTGACGAACCCATCAGGCACGTTGGCGAACATCTGTGACTCGCAGTTGTTGTCAGCCATCTACAAAAGTAGGCAGAAATTCTGAGTGGTCAGATCATAAATTTATGCTGACTGTCAGAAAATGACTACATTTGCAAAAATAAGAATTAGCTCTATCGAGCTAATAACCGATTAGCGATCACGCCTAGTGGCTTCCTACAGTCAGCCTGGCTCTGGTACCAAGCTTCTCACGACCGGTTTTCCAATAAAATACTTATTGAGAAACCGATCTTTTTAGTCCAGTATGAGGAAAAATCCTCTTGACTGGTAGACAAAATCTTGATACAGTAAGCCAGTAGCATTAAATATATTACATGGTCGAGCTGGGGTGCTCAACAATTTATTACAGACGCGCCAATAATTATACATAATGGAGGATATGGCACAATGGTGTGGTGGCATACTACTGACTCGTAATAAAAGTGGTGGTGGAAATATCACAGTGGAGTGGATAACATGACTCATAAACTGGCAGCTCATCAAGAGTCGAGGTGAGGCTCGATGAATTTATTCGGGTAGCGGAAGCGGATATAATACAGTGACCAAATCTAGGGTCGCATGAGACTGACTGTGACTCCTCTAGGCGTCGGACTCGCTATCAAACTATTCATCCATGAGATCGCCTTCGTCAACATCTGGCCAAATCAACAAGCCAGGTGAGTACTTTGAAAGTACTCGCAAGACAGTTCAGACATAAGATATAACAAATGCATGCATGAATGAGTCATGAGCAATTAGTAATGCACATTCAAATGATTAACTTGCACGACAATATTAATAATAAGGAAGTCAGGCGGTAGTCCTCCCGAAATCCACAAAAATAACTGAACACCGATCAGGTGTTTGAAGCGACGCCTCGAAGGGTGAATAAATAAATAAATCATGCCACAGTCGAGCGTCTAAGCGACACCACATAAAGGGCTTACGTTGAAAGTAAAAGACATGCGTGCCATAGTCGGACATCATAGCGACATCGCAGAGAGGGCTTATATTGGAAGTAAATAACAATACTGCCACAGTTGGACGTCTGAGCGACATCACAGAAAGGGCTTATATTGAAAGTAAATAATAATACTGCCACAGTCGGACGTCTGAGCGACATCGCAGAAAGGGCTTATATTGAAAGTAAATAATAATACTGCCACAGTCGGACGTCTGAGCGACATCGCAGAAAGGGCTTATATTGAAAGTAAATAATAACACTGCCACAGTCGGACGTCTGAGCGACATCGCAGAAAGGGCTTATATTAAAAGTAAATAACAATACTGCCACAGTCGGACGTCTGAGCGACATCGCAGAAAGGGCTTATATTGAAAGTAAATAATAACACTGCCATAGTCGGACGTCTGAGCAACATCGCAGAAAGGGCTTATATCAAGTAAATAAAAATAATGCCGCAGTCGGACGTCTGAGCGACATCGCGAAAAGGGCTTTAAATTTATTATTCATATATGTTAAACTTGCAAGAGTAATACTCATAGGAAAATATTCAACATGTGATAATAAACGGGTTAGTCCATCCACAGGAAATAAACATTTAGCCGGAATTAACACCCATGTGGTTCTCTGGAGTTTCTGTCACCGAGATTGACACTCGACAAGATAAGTTGAACACAGTACTTGGACATGGATAAGATGATTCAAAGGAATTTTTGACTCTGCAGAGTTTGTACTAAAATGTCCACAGCCAACGGATTTCCGTAGTCATGAAGGACTAGTTCCGTTTACGGTATTTCGGAAGAAAACACATCTAACCAGTACACACCCATTCCACCTCACGATGCCAGGAATCACCCTAGACAGCGTTCAAGAAAAACTTTGAGACGGGGAGATCACAATCTCGAATAGCATGGGATCAAATTTATATTCGCGCGCTCTAAGGGGTGCCCCCTCTCGGTCCCAACCGGAAACACC
The DNA here is from genome assembly GCF_018294505.1 of Triticum aestivum. Classification (NCBI taxonomy): domain Eukaryota; kingdom Viridiplantae; phylum Streptophyta; class Magnoliopsida; order Poales; family Poaceae; genus Triticum; species Triticum aestivum. The sequence continues at coordinate 664,984,954 of NC_057798.1, read as the reverse complement.
CATGCCCCCTGACCGGATGACTGGCTTTAATCCAGGGCCATGGAACCATCATCACGGCCTCTCGATTTGGTGTGTACCAGGAAAACGGTTTGCAACTTACTAGGCCATATCCCTTGCGGAAAACATGTGGTAGTACAGGAAGGGAAAACGGATGGAAACTAGACTGAATCATTTGACACTGGAGTCAAATAGTCTGGCATAAGACTGGCATGCTACAACACTGCCATCTTACCCATCCTCATGTCATCACATGGCCATGCAAACTCATATCCAACAGCTTATGGATTTTCGAAACTCACTTGCCTCAACTTGCATGTAATATGACATTCATCAAGATGCTCATAAACATGCCATGAAACTACTCAATGCAAACAATGCCAAGACACTCATCATATCAAAAGTTCAAACATGCTTGCCTGGTTCGGAGTAGTCAGAGCCTAGCTCGGTGAAGTTCGCGGTTCCGTCACCTCCTTCGGTATCTACGGTATACAGAAATACACGCACTATCGTAAATACCGTGAGGTGCACAAAAGTATTCCAAATATTTTTCAAATAAATCTGATAAAAAAACTAGATAAAATTTTAAAGAGGACAGAAAAATAACCAAACAAAAATCCTTCTCTGTTTAAAAGTTATAAGGGTTTTAATTCAGGGACCTTTCTGTAATGAAACAGAAACTTCCCAGGGGGTTGAACAGAAAAAGACCAAAAAACGTTTCAGACTGAAGGCGTATTTGCCCGATTACATTTTCAGAAAACGGTTCGAAAAAAAGAATAGAGAGGCTGACAGGCGGGTCCCTCCTGTCAGGTTTGAAAATTCAAACGGAGAGAACAGAGCTCGTCGGCGCCCGAAAGCTGCGGTGGTCGCCGACGGTGATCCACGGCGAGGCAGGGGGATCGGGTGGTACCTACGAGCTCAGTGTGACCTTCCGCGTCGGTGGGTGGTGGTGGTGGTCGTCGGCGAGCACCACGTCGATGGCGACCCTTGCTCCGGCGGACGGCGGCTCGGGTGGAGTTGGATCTCGTCGGGGGAGTGCTGCGGAGATCAAATTGAAGCTGGGGTTAGCTCTCTGGGTGCTCGAGGAGATCGCTGACGAGGTTTGGGCGTCGGGGAGGGCCTCACCGGAGTGAATCAAGATGGTGGCCGAGGCGGATCGGGGCGGCCGGAGTTGGGGGAGGAGACCTCCTCGAGGTCCTCCTAGTGGCCTGGCAGAGTGTTGGTGAGGTGCAGTGGTGGTGCGTGCTCGAGAGCGAGCTCGGGGCCCCTTTTTATAGGCGATCCGAGGCGGTGGCCGTGAACGGAGTTCTCCGGCGATGGTTACGGTGGTGCAGAGCTTGGTTGGGGAAGTTTAGGGGGTTGAGCGTCAACGTGGTGATCCACTGGTTCCGTTTAGGCGCTAAACGAGTTTGGATTAGGTGCTTTGGGTGGGTTCCGACGAAACGGGGCGGCGCGGGCCCGTCGGTGGCAGAGGGCGTGCCCTGTGCTTGCCGGGCCACGGCGACAGTGCTGCGGGGGTGTGCTGGCATGCAAGAGCCACGCGGAGAGCTAGGGAGCGTTGGGCGGAGCCGGACGGCGTAACGAGCTGGCACGGGCTCTCGCTGGCCGCCATGGGTGGCTCTGCCACCGCAGAAGCTGCCGGCGTCGGCGATGCTCGCCGCCCCCGACACCTGCATCCGTCCAAGAGGGCGTGTGGTGCTCTGTTCAAGGAGGAGAGGCTATGCGCTACACGCCAGGGCGCACGGGTGATCGATGACAACACTCTGACGAAAAACGACACTGCAATCTCTGAACTTCTGAAAGTGCACAGTAACAGTGCCGGCCAAGTGCTCGACGAAATGATTTTGGCATGTGGGAAATTTTCCTTGAGCTGATATTTGGTGGGGTGACCTCTCATTGCACCTGGGGGCTGCCTGAAGTTTGGTAGAATTTTTGGAGAAGAGAAGATATGAATTTCACCAAATTTGACAAATCTGGTCCAAATTTGCAGAGGCTAAAATTTGAAAATTTTGAAAAGAGGAAGAGTGGATCTTGATGATTCTAGGTTGTGGGTGCTAAGGACTATCCAGAAGAGTTGGTTTGAGATCAAAACTCAAAGGTAATTAGGTACTTGCTTTGTAAATCACCTAGGCTTAAAATAAATGACAGATTTGGTTTGGGGAATAAAACAAATGAAATAAAATCCAAAAATGAGTTGAACTTGTTGGATCAGAATATTTGGATTGCCCCAAAGTGGAAGGAGGGGTTTTGGGAAGGTTTACCACATGTGGCATGGTAAAACCATGGATGGTTTCAATGAAGAGAAGTCCCAAAACTCTTAGGGTTTCTTTTTAAAAGAAAATAAACCCCAAAAAAATAAATTTGAGAAGGGGACAATCAGAAGAAAGGTTTTTAATAACCAAACACCAGGGTTGAAGAAGATATCAAAAATAAAATCTTTGCCAAGGGGAAAAGTTTTGAGAGAGAGGTTTTTGGAAGAATTTAAATGACCTTCTTCAAATCCAACAAAGTTTTTTTTTGCTGAAAACCAAATAAATTTTTTTGGAGTGTCACAACATCCCACCTCAACCTTCTCCGGCCATGTCAGGAGCGGGAGGCAAGTGGATGGCCTCCTCCGTCACGTAGGGGCACATCAAAAAGTTAAGGAAAGCCGGATACCTGCACAACAACATTGCGCACCGGCTTCCAGACGAGGGGCAACTTGTCCCCACCCCCAGGCCTCATGAGAGGGTGGTGTTCCTCCCCCATTTCCTCCGCGGACTGGGCTTCCTACTCCACCCATTTTTCCGGGGGCTCATATTCTACTACGGCCTGGATTTCCACGATCTGGCCCCGAACTTCATCCTCAACATCTCGGCGTTTATCGTCGTGTGCGAGGCCTTCCTCTGCATCAAGCCCCACTTCGGCTTATGACTGAAGACTTCAATGTCAAGCCGAAGGTGGTGGGCGGCCAGCAAACGGAGTGTGGAGGCGCCATGGTGGGCAAGATGCCAACGTTATATGGCTCGAGGGCTCCTTTGTGGAAACCATCAAAGGGTGGCAATCGGGGTGGTTCTACATCACCAAGCCGCGTGACCCCGAATGGGCAGCGGCCCTCGAATTCCGATCTGGCATCCCCACACGGCTCACCTCCTAGAAAGAGAAGGGCCTGACATGGGGTAATTCGGAAGAGGTGACCAGACTCCAAACCTGTGTCCAAAACCTTGTGAACAAGAGGCTCAAGCTTGTGAATGTAGTCTAGGTCATGCTCATCCGCCAGATCCTCCCGTGCCAACAACGGGCCTTCCATTTGTGGGAGTTTGATCCGGCAAAACACCAAACCTTGAGCAGGCTCTTCGACAATACGTACGAAGATGCCTGGAAGGTGCTGTTCAAGGGCGCCGAGGCTCCCGCATCCGCTACCGAAGATCGCGGATTCAGCTCGCAGCGTCAAGCCAGCAAGGTAAACTATTTTACCCTTTACACGACACTTATTTTTCATAATTTGACTCTATGCGGGATCTAAACTCCCTTACCTTTGACAGGCCTGGCAGAAGAAGTCCGGGCAGGTTAACTGTCTGGCTCCCCTGCCAGAAGACCCAGCGGACGCCCAATTGATGGGGCTGTTGGTTCCGGCACCTCACGTGGTGCCGGAGAAGAAGGCCAAGAAGAAGGCCACGGGAACTCGAAAGAGTTCCCGACGCCAGGTGTTATCGGACTCATCGTCTGATGACTCTGAGGCGGACTCCTCCCGTGAAGATGGGGAGGAGGAAAAAGAGGCCGCTCCCCCAGCGGGGGGAGAGAAGAAATAGAAGGCCGCCCCAACTGGGGAGGCCGGAGGGTCCAAGAAGGGAAGGACCCTTCTCCCGGACTACTCCACCAACGCCGATGACGGCGAAGAGGAATGGCCGCCGAGGCCTAAGCCCCTAGCGACATCGTAAGTGTCCGGATACCAGAATAACTCATGGCATTTCGTTTGTTGTATAGAATCTCCTAACGCCGAATATAACCCTGCAGCCCGCCCAAGGACGAGCTCGACGCTTCAACGAGCGGCTCCCTGGCTTCGTCGGACGTGAATAGCACTTCACTTCCGGCTGCCTCCTCTCCTCGCGTTGCGGATGACGCCGAGGTGGGGTCCCAAAAGGGGCCCCCCCAGGAGGAGGAGGTCCCGCAGGCACCGCAAGGCAACCTCCCGGACTCTGGGCATAAGGGGGATCAAACCCCAAAGGGCTCTAAGTCCGGCCCTGGGCCGGACTCCGCACCGGAACCTTCAGTGGTTCCGAAGTCCGGCAGGCGACCCCTTCATAAGAAGGGCGAGACTGCGACACCGGTGACCTCTGTCCAACCGGAGGCACCGGATAATTTGCTGGAGGCGCTAAATGGCGCCTCCATCAACGAGGAGCACCGCACTGTTATGAGTGTGGTGATCCAGAAAGTTCAGTCCGCCAAGAGCGGGCTCATTGAAGCCTGTGCCAGTCTTCTAAGAGGCTTTGGGGTATGTATTTAAGATATGTAAAAATATTACCGCATAGACAGTAGCCCCTGATGCTCAGTTTGGTGTTCGGAAAGAAAAGCCGAACTGAGGATCTAAAAAGATGTACGCAGGAGTCTAACATACGTATGTCAATATGGGGAATGCAGGCTGCGCTGCTGACCTCTACCGCATTGACTGCGGAGGTCGATGCATTGAAGCAGAGCCTCGAGTGGTCCGAGAACGAGCTCGTCCTTGGCAAAAAGCAGATCGAGGACAAGGAAAGTAAGTAATACCTTATGGAAGTATATAAAAGATGTGATTGCAAAAAATAGCAGGAATAATGTGAGAATTGCAGGGGCCACGAACGAGGTGGCGACCCTGAAGGATGCGGTGTCCAAGGCCGAAAGCAATGCGGCCGCGGAGCGCACCGAGCAAGAGAAGCAGGAGGCGCGGGTGGCGGAGGTGCGACAAGAGCTCCAGGCTCTCGTGGAAAAACACGAGAGTTTGGAGCATGACTCAAAGACTCAAGAGTCCGAGCTTGCCTCGGCTCTTGAGAGCGCCAAAGCCGCTAAGGCCGAAGCCCAAAAATCCCTCCAGGAAATTGAGGCGATGAAGAAGATAGCGGCGGGTAAGGCATTCTTCATGCAAAGCAAGCACGTGAAAGTGAATTACTTGTTACTTACCCGAATCCGGAGCTCTCCAGGAGCATTCGCAGATCTGCCCCGCAGTGTGTCCGACACTGCCGCATTCTACCAGGCCGAGGAGGGGAGCTCGACGGAGAAGGTGTTCTGGTCTCAGTATGCTAAGGCCGAACACCCGGTTCCCTTGAGCGGCCAACTGAAGCAGCTGGTCGAGCTCCATAAGGTGGCCGAACCGGCCATGAAGGGCCTCATAGTTCGGCTGTGGCCTAAGGAAGCCATGCCTGGGAGTTACTTTGGGCTGGTGAGGCGGCTGGTGGACGCCTGTCCATGGATTGAAGTCGTCAAGCGCTCCGTCTGTGTCGAAGGTGCCCGTAGGGCCCTTGCCCATGCTAAAATGCACTGGGGCAAGATGGACGCTGAGAAGCTTGTGACGGACGCTCCACCGCGGGGCAGGGAGTATCGCACGCCCGAGATGTATTATGCGGGCGTCCTGAAGGGTGCCCGCCTTATAGCGGGTGAATGCTCAAAAAATGTAATTTTTGAGTAAACTCGCATTTGTTATCATGTACGCTTGAAAACTTGTTCATATGCACTAAGCAACGCTTGGGAATTTAAAATATTACGTTCTGTGCGGCCGTTTATTAAATTTGAGAGATGGCGAGTCGTCGGCTTCTGCCCCCATGCCACGAGTGCTGGGTGTTCGGGATAAACTTGAGCGCTCTTTTTCCCATTCTTGGGTCCTTCGAGGGAGGTGCTCAACGCAACAAACAAGGCAACCGGACTATAATGCTTGGACACTCTCACTTAGCCATAGAATTATATAATTTTAAATTTCGGGAAAGCCCCTAGTATTCGGAAGACCGAATTCGGGGCACTATCCACGCCTGGGCCGGACAAAGCCGACTCCTCGCTCTAAGCGGCATAAGTCTTTAGGGACTCGAAAAACCTCTCGACCAGTGACCGGCTCTCGCCCTATCATGACAGTCAGTTTTAGCTTTCTCCACTGAGGTGCTCAACCCAGCTCAACTGGGGCACAATCGCAGTGGTTCTCCCAGCGCTACCTTAGTCGATATAACGGAACGTAAGGTACCAAAACATGGGAGCCGGGCAAACCCAACTATTGACCCAAGACATGATTCGGAGCCGATGCATATAATGCTACAAGTTCGGGGTGCCGCACTTGTGAAAGTGTTCGGTCTTATCACACCATATTTTGGGGTACTTAAGCCCCTGGTGTATTTGGCCGTACCAAAGCGTACGGATGTAATATGTCATAAGTGAACATATATAGGTAAGAAAAAGGAATGCATTAATAGGCAAAAGTTGTGCATTGTTCATTAAAAAAGCTGCAGTAAAAGCAGAACGATACAAATAGTGCGATAAGCAAGGGACGGGACTATTTGACATGTCCCCCTCCAGGAGCGAGCTGCGGGATGATATGTAAAACAAGTATACTGCTCGTTATAGAGACCACCTGGACATTCGACGTAGCTTTCTGCTTCCCTGGCTGTTGCATCGTGTGTTCAGCGATTCTACTGCCGGGCAGGGCTTCTTGATAAAGGAGTCCTGAAAGTAAGAAAAAGAATTACACAATCGGGAGCCCCTAGTGCGGTTGAGCCACATTCTGGGCCTGCCATGGTCGTGCCCCTCCCCCTATACCCATGGTATTTCCAGAGCGTAATTATGCGCGCGTAGTACTGGTTTTGCAATGTCGCGAGGGCTGGGGTTGGGGCCGCATTGCTACGCGTGCTCGGGACGTGCCAGGCGGTCTTGTTGTAGGTTACTCCGGGCGCTCTTGACGGTGTCCGGACGTTTAATAGCCGGACTCGGGAGTTGCCTTAAGAGGCGGCTTTGTACTTCCGCCGCGAGAGCCGCCGTGTGCTCCTCCGTTCGGAGAGAGCGTTCGGTGTTTTCGTTGACCGTAATGACTCCTCGAGGGCCTGGCATCTTGAGCTTGAGATATGCATAGTGCGGCACCGCATTGAACTTTGCAAATGCGGTTCATCCGAGTAGTGCGTGATAGCCGCTGCGAAACGGGATTATGTCGAAGATTAACTCCTCGCTTCGGAAGTTATCCGGAGATCCGAAGACCACTTCAAGTGTAACTAAGCCTGTATAGTTGGCCTCTACACCTGGTATGACGCCTTTAAAGGTCGTCTTTGTGTGTTTAATCCTTGAGGGGTCTATGCCCATTTTGGCACTATATCCTGATAAAGCAGGTTCAGGCTGCTGCCGCCGTCCATCAGGACTCTAGTGAGGTGAAATCCGTCAATGATTGGGTCTAGAACCAATGCGGCGAATCCGTCGTGGCGGATGCTAGTTGGGTGATCCCTTCGATCAAAAGTGATCGGGCAAGAGGACCACGGGTTGAACTTTGGGGCGACTGGCTCCATCGCATATACGTCCCTTAGTGCACGCTTCCGCTCCCTTTTGGGTATGTGGGTTGCGTATATCATGTTCATCGTCCGCACTTGTAGGGGGAAGCCCTTCTGTCCTCTATTGTTCGGCGGCTGGGGTTCCTCCTCATCATCGCTATGCAGCCCCTTGTCATTGTTTTCGGCATGTAACTTGCCTGCCTGCTTGAACACCCAACAATCCCTGTTGGTGTGGTTGGCTGGTTTTTTGGGGGTGTCGTGTATCTGGCACGAGCGATCGAGTATTCGATCCAAATTGGACGGGCCCGGAGTATTTCTTTTGAATGGCTTTTTCCGCTGACTGGGTTTAGAGCCTCTGAATCCGGCATTGACTGCCGTATCCTCAGCATTATCGCCATTAATGCGGCGCTTGTGCTTGTTGCGACGCGACCTGCCATTGTTGTCCTTGGTATCCGAATTACCAGGGCTCTTGGTCATGTTATTACTACGAGCTAGCCAGCTGTCTTCTCCCGCGCAAAAGCGGGTCATGAGTGTTGTGAGGGCTGCCATGGATTTTGGCTTTTCCTGTCCTAGGTGCCGGGCAAGCCACTCGTCGCGGATGTTATGTTTGAAGGCTGCAAGGGCCTCTGCATCCGGACAGTCGACGATTTGATTTTTCTTGGTTAGGAACCGTGTCCAGAATTGTCTGGCAGATTCCTCTGGCTGCTGAATTATGTGGCTTAGGTCATCGGCGTCTGGTGGTCGCACATAGGTGCCCTGGAAATTGTCGAGGAATGCGGCTTCCAGGTCTTCCCAACAACCAATTAACTCTGTTGGCAAGCTGTTAAGCCAATGCCGAGCTGGTCCTTTAAGCTTGGGTGGGAGGTATTTGATGGCGTGTAGATCATCACCGCGGGCCATGTGGATATGAAGGAGATAGTCCTCGATCCAGACCGCAGGATCTGTTGTGCCATCGTATGATTCAATGTTTATGGGTTTGAAACCCTCAGGGATCTGATGATCCATCACTTCGTCTGTGAAGCATAGTGGGTGTGCGGCGCCTCTGCATTGGCCTATATCACAACGTAGCTCAAATGGGTTTTGTCTGCTATGTTCGGCCCGGCCGGATTTGTTGTATCCGGTGTGACGGTTATCGTCACGTGTAGTGAGGCGCCCATGCAATCCATAGATCGATCTTGTCTGCCTTGCCTTGTCCTCCAATATATCTCGCAGGTCTGGCGCACTTCCCCGTACCTTGGTATTTTTGAGCAGCGCCGGGGTGCGGCTTGGGTGGAGGGCCGGGAGGCCTCTTTGTCGCGGCCACGAGGTGGCCGGTCGACCGCATCCTGCGCTGGTGATGTAGGTTTGAGTGCTTCCTCCTCTAATTGGGGTAGCAGTCTGCGTTTTGGGTAGCTCTTGGAGGGGCGTTCGAGTTCGTACTCTTTGGCCGCAAGGACTTCAGTCCATCTGTCAGCTAGCAAATCTTGATCAGCTCTAAGCTGCTGCTGCTTTTTCTTGAGGCTGCTTGCCGTGGCCATAAGCCTGCGTTTGAAACACTCCTGTTCGACGGGATCCTCAGGCACGACAAATTCGTCGTCATCGAGGCTTGCCTCGTCTTCGGAGGGAGGCATGTAATTATCGTCCTCTACCTCTCTGTCTGCCGCTCTCTCATGAGGGCTGGCTTCTCCATCCTCCTGTGCTGAATCCTGCTGGAGGGGGTTGTCTTCGGTACTTTCTGGGGTGTTATTGTCTCCCATGCCGGAATCACCATTTTTGCTGTGGCGGGATTTAGAGCGGCGCCGCTGACGCTGGCGCTTAGGTTGTTTCTTGGAGGGGTCATCCTCCGTTGTTCCATCGCCATTCCCATCTTTTGGGATGTCCACCATGTAAATGTCGTATGACGAGGTGGCCTTCCAGTGCCATGTAGTAGCTGGTTCTTGGTCGTCTCCTGCATCGTCGTCCATACCGTCGATGTCTTCGGAGTCGAAGTCGAGCATGTTGGTTAAATCATCGACAGTGGCTACGAAGTGGGTGGTGGGTGGGCTTTGAATTTCTTGGTCGTCCGCATCCCAACCTTCCTGACCATAGTCCGGCCAGGGCTCTCCTGATAAAGAGAGAGACTTTAGTGAATTCAGGATGTCGGCAAAGGGCGAGTGCTGAAAAATGTCTGCGGCGGTGAACTCCATGACCGGCGCCCAATCGGATTCGATTGGCAGGGGCGCGGAAGGTTCGGAGTCCGGAGAGGAGTCCGGTACCTTGGAGTTACGAGCCTTGCAAAGGTCAGGGATAGTATTGGGCTCCATCGCCGTAGAGATAGCAGCCCCCAAGGCGGTGTCCAGCCACCCGTCCTCGGTCGACGCAGTCGGCTTCGAGCTAAGGGTTAGAGCGGACACTTGTGCGGCCTCCAGGGCACTGTCCGGCGGCAGAGCTAGATCATGCCCATCGTGACAGTGCGGTGTGCTCGGCTGTGGCTCGAACCCGTCGAAGACCAAGTCTCCGCGGACGTCAGCCATATAGTTCAAACTTCCAAATCTGAGCTGATGGCCAGGGGCGTAGCTTTCAATCTGCTCCAGATGGCCAAGCGAATTGGCCCGCGGTGCAAAGCCGCCGAATACGAAGATCTATCCGGGGAGAAAAGTCTCAGCCTGGACCGCATCGTTGTTGATGATCGGAGGAGCCATCGGGCCTAAAGATGACGACACAGAGGAACTCTCAATGAAAGCACCAATGTCGGTGTCAAAACCGGCGGATCTCGGGTAGGGGGTCCCGAACTGTGCGTCTAGGCGGATGGTAACAGGAGACAAGGGACGCGATGTTTTTACCCAGGTTTGGGCCCTCTCGATGGAGGTAAAACCCTACTCCTGCTTGATTAATATTGATGATATGGGTAGTACAAGAGTAGATCTACCACGAGATCAGAGAGGCTAAACCCTAGAAGCTAGCCTATGGTATGATTGTTGTTTGTCCTACGGACTAAAACCCTCCGGTTTATATAGGCACCAAAGAGGGTTAGGGTTACACAGAGTCGGTTACAATGGTAGGAGATCTACATATCCGTATTGCCAAGCTTGCCTTCCACGCCAAGGAAAGTCCCATCCGGACACGGGACGAAGTCTTCAATCTTGTATCTTCATAGTCCAGGAGTCCGGCCAAAGGTGATAGTTCGGCTATCCAGACACCCCCTAATCCAGGACTCCCTCACCCACACATCTGGATTACTTGGGTTTTCTCGTCACTCGGATTAGCCTTTTTCACCGTCTGAGAGCGACAGGTGAAAATGTGTTTGAAAAGGCCCCAATGCGGCCAACAACCCAAGAAGTTCTCACACAAGGACAAGAAAGCGGTGAGATAGACGATAGAGTTGGGTGTGAAGTGGTGGAGTTGTGCCCCAAAGAAGTTCAGAAATCCCCGAAAGAAAGGGTTGGGAGGCAGAGAAAACCCGCGGTCGACGTGGGTGGCCAAGAGGACGCACTCACCCTCCTGAGGCTACGGCTGCCACTCCTTCCCCGGGAGCCTCGCTGATCCATGAGGGATCAGTCCTTCGTTGGCCAGGTCGTCGAGGTCCTTCTAACGGATCGTCGAGCGGATCCAGTCTCCCTAGATCCAGCCTTGCGGCAGACCGGCCCGCGACGAGGATCCGCCCCGACTGGTCGCCCTCCCCTTCGCCTTCGCTGTTGCCTTCTTCGCCCGCTCCAAAGCCGCCGTCTTCTCCTTCACCATCGTCGCCGGCGAAGCGCGCAATGAGCAGTAATGCGGGGATGGAGGCGAGCGCAGCGGGGCGAGTTTGAGGAAGAGGGAGAGGAGAATGAGGGTGCACTGTTCAAAAAACCCCGTCCGGCGCCTTATATGGTGTTGCTTCCGAGTGACTGACCGGTAGGCCTGGACAATCCTATCAAATCCCGCAACAGTCACGCGCGTGATACGTGGCGAAAAAGGTGGCGCGAACATCGAGGCGTCCCTGCCTTATCCCATCCGAGTACCGTGGTCTCCTCCGCCTCGTGCGCTTCCCGAAATTCAGATCCCGCTAAATCCGCGAACGACAGAACAACTTGTCAGACTGGAGATTTCCTCCGATCAGTCGCTCGGAAATCTTCAAGTACAGAAAACTCACTCGACCAATACAAAGAATGGATCAAGGCGACTAAAAAAGAAGTTGGTGCCGTCACCTAAGGTCGTTGATCCAGAACGAGACGAACTCATAGCACAAAAGATGGGTCGGAAGAATTCTCTACTCCTTCCCCACTCAAACCTCGATCCATTTGGGGGCTAATGATGAAACCATGAACCTAGGGTAGGGTCATGGACCTATCCAAGGTACCCTCCCCAAGGACATCTCTAGAAGAAACTACCTTTCAGTCGACCTGGACGGATTCCACTCGACAGACTCGAAGACACTCGACCATGAAGCCACTCACTCGACCGCCAGGAGATCTAGAGTCACTCTGCACACAAACGGTCTGTTATTAAGTAGTCTTTATGGTCATGATAGCACTTTATGTAGGGCGTTACCAGTAAGGCCATGCTTTAATGTACTTTAAACCCTGCATAACTGAGGGCCGGAGGGGTCTGGCAGACTCTATATAAGCCACCCCCCTCCTCAGTATAAAGGGTTCGCACCCCTGTAACTCATACGCATATAATCCAGTCGACCGCCTCCGGGCTCCGAGACGTAGGGCTGTTACTTCCTCTGAGAAGGGCCTGAACTCGTAAATCCCTTGCGTATACAACTACTCCATAGCTAGGACCTTGCCTCTCCATACCTACCCCCCTTTCTATTGTCAGACTTAGAACCACGACACCCCCCCCCCTTGGAGTCCGAATAGGACAAGGGAAGGGGGGAGGTGCCCCCCTTTCCTACCCCCTCTCCCTCTCCTTCCTTCCTCCTCCCTTCCTTGAGATGGAATTCTACTAGGACTGGTAGTCCTAGTAGGACTCCCTCTCCTTGGAAGCGCCCCTAGGGCCGACCGGCCTCCCCCTTGCTCCTTTATATACGGGTGCAAGGGGGCACCCTAGAATACACAAGTTTCTCTTAACCGTGTGCGGTGCCCCCCTTCACAGTTACACACCTCGATCATACCATCGTAGTGCTTAGGTGAAGCCCTGCACCAGTAACATCATCATCACCGTTGCCACGCCATCGTGCTGACGGAACTCACCCTCGTCCTCAACTGGATCAAGAGTACGAGGGACGTCATCAAGTTGAACGTGTGTTGAACGCGGAGGTGTCGTATGTTCGGTACTTGATCGGTTGGGTCGTGAAGAAGTTCGACTACATCAACCGTGTTATTGAAACGCTTCCGCTTTTGGTCTACGAGGGTATGTGGACACACTCTTCCCTCTCGTTGCTATGCATCACCTAGATTGATCCTGCGTGATCGTAGGATTTTTTTTGAAATTACCAGGTTCCCCAACAGGAGAAGGCGAGCATGCGCGCGTCGTCGCGTGTCCGCGCCGATGCAAATCCGGCTTAAAAATGGGCCGGGAATGGGTCGCTCGCGGACGAAAAGCGGACGCGCATCCGTTTGGGTCGGCGCGTTGGGCCACCTTTTGTGTCTGCGCCGACCCGAATAGACAGCGGCGGACGAAATGGGTCGCCCCGTTGGAGTCCTCTAACATCACACATCTCTAGGCAAAACAGATGATGTGGCAACTAATTAATAAGGAAAGAGAGGCATGTGGTAACATAGCCAGTTACTGTAACATAACACATATCAAGACAAGATGAGTCTATAACCTAGTAAATAAAGTGTTGCATGATACCACACATATGTTACTCCCACCTATAGAGGTAGTAACATAGATAGTAATATCGCATGTTACTAGTCTAAGTTACTATCCATTGTGACTAGTCGTAGGACTCCGATAACTCAACCCGCGTATTTGGCACTCCATGTGTCATTGTATTGACAGACCGCTGTGGTCGGTGCCCCTCCCCCCTCCCCCCCCCCCAAATACGTATACTTCTCAGGTACCTTCCGTACGCAGCTGTTGTCAATGGGCAACATGCTCGACAAGTGTTTTGTCAAAATGTCATAGCAAAGTTGTTGACATTTTTTTTCCTTATTTTGAAGTAAGCATGATGGATTCGAAGGATGAGTACTTCTACAATGGCTTCATCTTCCTTGTTGAATTGGAGGACGGATATGAGAATGAGACGGTGATGACGCAAGCGATCCTAGCAGACGCGGAGCTAGCGGGGGAGCATGGCTTGAATTTCAAGCGATAAATTAAGGGATATCCAGTGTTGAATGGAAGAGGGCATGAGGGCATTTCACATTAGTGGACGACTACTTTTAGATGCAGAGATATGTTTTCGATTGTCTCTACGATGGTGTCCAGGCGTATATTGACTACTTCATCTTGAAGAAGGATGGCGTTAGGAAACATGGATTCTTTGTTTGTCGGAAGTGCACACCTACATTGAGGATGCTTGTCTATGGCACGACCGCAGATTCATGCGACGAGTACCTCCGGATGTCTGGAAGCACATGCGCAGTGTCATGATAAGATTTGCTACCACGATGGTCAAGATGTTTGGACGGTAGTACTTAAGAGAATCATCCGTTGCTATTGCAGAGTCAACTAGAACATACTACATACGTCATGGTTTACTAGTCCCCATAGTATTGTGGCTCAAAGCTTAACCATATATTTGACTAGCAAAATATTAATGCATGTCATAAAAAAATATATTATTGGATTCATATTTGAATGTAGTTTTCAATAATATTACTTTTGCTATGTCTAACTTATATTTAGTACTCTAGTTAGAAACTTGGTCAAAATATGACCCAAAATAAGACGGGTACTAGTAAACCAGGACAGAGGTAGTAAGTTGAATTCATATTTGTCCATTTTATTTTAAAACTTCAATTTTGAATTATAATATTTAAATTTGAACTGGGTTGCATTTGAGATTTTCACTACTCGAAGAATTATGCTCATATATGGATTTTTTTAGTATTGCGGACTTAAAAGAGAAAAGGAGAAACAATGCAGATATTTGATGGATAAGATCACATGGCTGGCCCCATTATGCGGGTCCGCGGATACATCCAGAGATGTTAGGACAACTCCAACGCATGACCCCAAATAGTCCACCCGCGTCCGTTTGGAGGTAAGTGGACACAAAACACGGTCCAACACGATGGAGCAAACGGACAAATGTCCAATTTTGGTCCGCTTTTGATCCATTTCCGACCCAAATTTAAGACGCGTTTGTGTCAAAACGGACAACACGCGGACGGGCGGGACGCACGCCCTTGTCCTCCCCTGACACACGCGCCAATTTTCCCTCCCTTTCACCCAAAAACCTCCCGCGCTTCCCCTCCCCTCCCTCCTCCATGGCCGGTACCCCGAAGAATCCTGGCGGCGCGGCCGCTACCACGTGCCCCGCGATGAAGAAGAAGGGTCCCAAGAAGCCGTGGTCGGAGCTCACGCCGGTGGAGGTCACCAAGCTCGACCATGTATCAGTCAAGAGGAGGGCCCCACGTACAGTTGCAGCGGAGAAGAAAGCCGCTGCCGCCCCTCGGCCACGCCGCGTGCCGCGCAGCAGAAGGGCGTCTTCGATGATAAGGAGGCCATCATCGCCATGGCTCACGCCCTCCTCATGCTAGGGTTGTGTCGACCCCCACCGGCCATCCTCTCGGTCGATGTCATGGCCGCGGCTAGCACTTGCTCGTCCTCCATCACACCAGAGACGTCAGGGTTTCATCCGCCGCGGTTGCATGGCCAAGTCCGGTTCTCCATGTCGCCAGATGGCAGCGTGATCACATCGGCTACCCCGCCCATTCCAGACGTCATTGACCTCAACGTCAGGTTCAATGGTGATGGCCATTCGTCTGACGGGATGCACAGGAAGCAGCCCGGTAGATTCCTATGACCAACCTTGCCGGCGCCCGCAAGCTATTCGACGAAATGCCACTGCCGACATCGACGGTCGATGACCCTGACTACGCCGAGTTCATGGAGAACATCATCTACGAGGGCCATGGTGAGGCCTTCCACGTCGGCGGCCAAGGTCATGCTTTCGACCCCCGACGAGACCCAAAGCCAAGACGGCCGTGGCCAATATGGTGACGACCAATTCGGTGACCATGAAGAAGAGGAGGTCGGCGACCATGGCAATTCATGGCATGAAGACGATGACACGTATTGCAAAGATGAGGAAGAAGAGGTTGACATTGCGGAGGAGTCATTGTTTATCGATGAGCTCACCCAAAGGGTCAACGCACAAAGGAGGAAGCAAAGCATTCGCATGGGATCATACACCAAAAAAGAGGATGGTTTGATTTGCGAGAATTGGATGGAGATAGGCCAAGACCCCACAAAAGGCGTCGAGCTAAGAGGATTCGTCTTTCGGACGAGAGTTGATAAAACCTTTCATTATCCAAGGAAATTTGCGCCCTACAAGTTTGCGAGCACCCCATGCATCAACTCCATCCAAACTAGCGTCAACATGACCAACATGTCCCCGAAGAGAAAGATTTGGTTCGAAAACTGTCAAAAGGAGATGTTCGATCAAGACGACCTGAACTAGGGAGGCCTTGTCCGTGGACTATGGCCGTTCTTTTTAAAGGCTGGCTTTGTTGCCGGCGTGAAAAACTTGTTCATTTTGAAGGCTGGCTAGTCTGCCGGAGTGAAACTTGAGTGCTTGACCATTTTGTAGGCTGGCATATGTTTGCTGGCCGCTAACTTAGTTGTTGGCATGAACCACAACCACTGGCGTGAACTATGGCCGTTGGCATGGAGCTACATCTTTGTTGCTTTGTCAAAGTTTGCATGCGCCGGACAAGATGCGACCGAGATGCCGCGTGTTAGGCGCATGGCCGGCGCATCCAAGAAAACGTCCGGACGCCACCCCATTGCCAATACCGAAACGTACGAAATTCAGACAAAACAGAGGTCCGTTTGGAATCGTATGTTGAAGTTGGCCTTAAGAACAAATAGTGGAGGATGACATTGGAGATGCCCTAAGCTAAAAGGAAGGCCATACAGAGATCGGACCACGGATCGCGTGGGCTTCTCGGGCGATCCGACGTTTCTGTACCCAAAAGGCAAAAGAGGTTCGCAGGCCGCAAAGTTGTGGGCTTTAGCTTTACGCGTTGACAGAGAAGACCCCATTCCCTTTCGGCCGCTTTTGCACTCCCGCCCTACCCCCCTTTCCACTCCCGCTATCCTTTTCCTTTTCGTTTTTCAATTCATTTATCTCTCACAGAAATGCTGCATTCAATACCAGAGCCAAGATGAACTAGGCTAGCGGCGCAGTGATAGCTGCAGCAACTCACGCACCACGCTTTCACCGGCATTTTCACGTCGGGTAATGTGCAGCGGCCAGGCTATTTTTGGGGAAACGACCGGCATTTGTGATGGTTGGTGAGAGCTTTTACTCCAAGCTCATCCTCCCGGTAAAGAGGAACCTCCACCTTTTCTTGTAACACCACATTATTGTCAACTAAAGAAAACATCATCAAATTATTGTTTTCGCGAGAGACACATATTTCTTGGCGAGACGGTGAAATATTGACATTTGAAAGCGGTAGAAAAACGTTTCCGCCTGGGATCTTTCGCACCCGAAACAACCAACAATCAACCCATTTTCCATCTCCAGTGAGATCCCAACATCCAAACCAGTCAAGCTTCTTCCTTCCCTCTGACAGCGACACCGCAGGGGCCCTCGCCTCCAGCGAGTTTTGGTTGGCGATGCCGTGGTCGGCAGGGGCGTTCGCATCTCAAGCTCGGACCCACCTAATCCAAGTGGCATCAAAATAAAAAAACACGTGAACCTGCAAGTTGTCCATGTCTTCTCCGAGGACTTGGCTCGGCCTCGTTGTCCCCCCTTCCCCGCCTCACAATTTTATATCAGAAAACTTACAAAATAACCCACACAATGTGAAACAAAAACAATACTATATTGAAACACGTGTGCACTCATACACTTTACTTATTTATTGGCAAATATCTTGCTCATGGATTAACTAGGTGAAGGAGCCCGAAAGATTTACATATAAATTACAAATCCACAACGATGATACAGAAAAAATGTGTGTAAGAAAAATCCAGACCAAGCTCACAAAGGACACATGGTAGTGACGTTGTACAATGCTCGACACGTGTCCTGAAGAACCATGTAGGCAAAAAAGCACGTACTCAAGCTCTGTACACTACTGACCATCGAGAGGGACTCCAATGTCGATCCGTCATCGCTAGTCGCCACCAACTAGCAGAAGAGGTTGTTAGCGACTTAGCGTAACATCCACACAGCCACGGAAGAAACCAAAAAGTTCAAAAGTGGGAGGTTGAAGAAGCGGCCGCTGAAGGTGTTGAAATAACAGTTGTGACGTTTATCGAAGAAGCTGAGATCGACACTAATGGTTTCAGGTTATGCATCAACCATTGAAGCCCATAAGAAGGGCAACAGTCTCCATGAGGTAACCATAGCATTGGCAAACATGCCATTAAGTGCCCCCCCACCCACACAGTAAGCATGACGACTAAAGCTAGCGACTATCGATACCATTGAGTTACCGCATGTCCTGGTCGCATGATACCATCGATACCATTGATTCGAATCCTTGTTCGAAACTGGTCGTAGCTAGGTTGTTTAGTGTCATCGGTCTTTTGCCCCCACAGTGCACGAGCCAATTGTCGACGTGTGCAATGTTTTTTCTGATAATGCTCGAACTCGCGTTTTCCCTTTCTCTCCTCCTGTATCCCATGCTGCCCGAACAATGTATTCCCGCCATGTACTAATAAGTAACTAGTAGAACGCCGTGCATTGCTACGGGCTACAATGCATATGAATGAATTAGTAAATGATTAATGTTGTCTCCAAGATCAAAGGTCATTTCTCCCTCATACATTCAGGTGTATTCGGACATTAGATGGGCGCCGAACGGGCTCCCAAATCCCGCCCATGTGTGAAGGAGAAACCTGGTTGTCCGGACTATCCATCATGTTGCCTTCAACGACGCACCCTTCCCATTTCCGATTGGACTCTTCCCTTCCCAATCGATTTCCCGCTGTAGCGAGACATTTCTCATTGGAGCCCTCTCCTTTAAAATCGGATGACGCCCACCTCACCTTTGCCATGACATCATCTCTCCTTCACATCGTACTTCCCCACGAGCTACCAAGGAGGAGTTCCTCGCCAACCGCATGAGCCTCCTCCACTCTTGTTCGCGTCGATCCGCCAAAGACATTGCACGAGTGGGGCGTAGGGGGGGGGCGTGCACTGCCCTTGACGCCCCCGGTCCAAGAAGGCATATCCATTGTCTCCTTATCCATTGTCACATTATAACTTACGGTTGAATGTCTTACCACGAGGCGAAAATATGATGTCCGTTGTTGGACATGCAACTGATACGCCAGCATGTCCATTATTAACTCCTGAAGCAACCAACCAATGCATTTACCCTTTGATTCTAACAAAACAATTGTACGCCTTAATGAAAAAAAATATGAAGTAGCACCTCATGCAATTCAAATTCATCTTTAATGAAATGCAAGTTGCCACATTTTATGAAGTAGGGAATTATTCTGCTAAGACAGACGTAACCAACCCCAACCCCCAATCCTCATCCCACTCACTCCCAACCCTCACTCTTATCACAAAATCCACTAACTGGTGTTATGAGTGAGCTAGTGATCGACGTTTGCGTGGCAGGCCAGAAACAAGGGAGAAGGGCAACAACCACCTTCATATCTTAGTGTTAGTACCTCCTGGTTCTATACTGGATCACTTAAAAGTATGGATGTTTGACATAGTCACACTAAATACTATCATACAATATTTTGGAGCTACACTTTTGTCACGCCCAATATGCGACCCTATCCAAAAGGAACTCGAAGGTCCCACCAAGGATAGACCCGCATATTGAAACGCTTTTGCAAGGTGGATATCATTACATCAACATTACATAATAGATGGGGATACATACATAAGGCATGCAATGCCACATGAATACAACATCACAATATATCAGAGCATCATCCGACTACGGATGGAACACAAACAGAAACTCAAACGACATCCACCCTGCTAGCCCAGGCTGCCGACCTGGAACCTATCCCCTGATCGAAGAAGCAGAAGAAGAACTCAACGCAAGCAAGCATCGCTCTCGCGTCATGATCATCGCATAACCTGTACCTGCAACTGTTGTTGTAGTAATCTGTGAGCCACGAGGACTCAGCAATCCCATCACCATGGGTATCAAGACTAGCAAAGCTTAAAGGGAAAGGAAAGGGTAAAGTGGTGAGGCTGCAGCAGCGACTAAGCATATATGGTGGCTAACATACGCAAATAAGAGCGAGAAGAGAGCAAAAGGAACGGTCGTCAACTAGTAATGATCAAGAAGTGATCCTGAACTCCTACTTACGTCAAACATAATCCAGAAACCGTGTTCACTTCCCGGACTCCGCCGAAAAGAGACCATCACGGCTACACACGCGGTTGATGCGTTTTAATTCGGATCTCGTGTCAAGTTATCTACAACCGGACATTAACAAATTCACATCTGCCTATAACCGCAGGCACGGCTTTCGAAAGATTATACCCTGCAGGGGTGTCCCAACTTAGCCCATGACAAGCTCTCGCGATCAACGAAGGAATAGACCTTATCCCAGGAAGACCCGATCAGACTCGGAATCCCGGTTTACAAGACATTTCGACAATGGTAAAACAAGACCAGCAAAGCCGCCCGATGCGCCGACAATCCCAATAGGAGCTGCACATATCTCGTTCTTAGGGCAACACTGGATGAGCAATCCGTACAACTAAAACCAGACCTCAAGTTTCCCTGAGGGGGCGCTGCAAAGGGCTCTAGTTCGGACCAACACTTAGACAAGCACTCGCCCGGGGGGGCTATAATAAAGATGACCCTTGGGTTGGCCGACCCAAGGGAAAGGGTAGGTGGTGGTGAGGCAAATGGTAAAACCAAGGTTGGGCCTTGCTAGAGGAGTTTTATTCAAAGCGAACTGTCAAGGGGGTCCCATAAATCACCCGACCGCGTAAGGAACGCAAAATCCGGGAACATAACACCGGTATGACGGAAACTAGGGCGGCAAGAGTGGAACAAAACACCAGGCAAAAGGCCGAGTCTTCCACCCTTTACCAAGTATATAGATGCATTAATAATATAAGATATATTGTGATATCCCAACCAAAATCCTGTCCACCATGGAGAAATCTTCAACTTCACCTGCAACTAACAACGCTATAAGAGGGGCTGAGCAAAAGCGGTAACATAGCCAATCAATGGTTTGCATAGGAAATGTGTCAAAGGTCAGAGGTTCATGGCAATTTGGGATGGCTTGATAAACAGGTGATAGGTAGCGCAACATAGCGATAGAACAAAACAACTAGCATAGCAATGATAGTAGTGAGATCCAGGGTAGCGGTCATCTTGCCTGAAATCCCGCAAGGAAGAAGAACGAGACCATGAAGAACACGAACGGATGAAGCCGAACCAAGCGTAGACGAACGAGTCCTCACGATCGCAACGTAACATGAACTAACAAGAAGAAGCACACAACATGGTAAACAAACCACACATGAACATGACATGATGCACAACAAGCATGATGCATGACAAGGCTACATGAAGCTACTCATGGCAAGAGATGATGCAAACAAGAGCAACACATCAAGGCAAGTTTAAATGAGGCCGGGAACAACATATAATAATTCCGGTAAGTCCTCATATGCAAATTTCGAAATTGGTCCAAATCTGAATAAACATTATGTTCAAGTAGTTAAACATCAAGTTAAGATGCACAACGATGATCTATACGAGATTCTGGTCAAGTTACATGTAAAGTTCATTTAGTTCGGAGCTACGGCCTAGAAGATATGAGCAACACAAGTTAAACATGGCATTGATGCAAAATGCACCCAAACATCAAGCAAACACCTCAAAACATGGATGCAACATGGTAATATGAAACTACATGCAAATCTAAGCAAGTTTCATATAGAGCACACTCAAAACGGAGCAACGGTTCAACACACACACACATGAAACAAGTTATAGCAACAATCTGTCCAAAACAGCAACTAGGCATATTGCAAGCATCAAAACAATATGCTACAGCACCCCATTATGAAAACAAAAGGCATGGACATGATGTACAGGTAAAGCACAACAAAACATGAACACTGAGCTAACTCCAGAAATCACTAGAACATGCTCAAACACACATGGTAAGATTGCAAGTTATAACAATTCAGACTTTGCAGAAAATAACATCACGATGCAATGTTTAGAGCTATCAAACAACATGTTACAGGAACTTATCATGGCAAACAAAGGCATGGCATGAATCTACTAATTGCATAGATCAAAAGTCCCTTACTGACCAAAAGCCAAAAAGGATCAAAAAATATGATGGCACCCATGTAAACATAGCAAGTTATTATACAGATTCAAACATGGCAGAAACAGAATTATGAAGGCATGTAGATGAGCTTGTGCAACTCACTACAGAGCATTACATGGCATGGCAAGGCAACCAACAGTAAGAAGACATGTTTGTGAAGATAGGCATGGCAAGAGCAAGGTCATAGGGTGCATGGAACACTAGCAAAACACATGGTAACAACTGAACTTAATGTAAACAGGCTGACAGCAACATTATGAAGCAACTTTGGAGCAAGATATGAACAAACTACAACAAGCTATAAATGCAACCAGGGGCATGGATGGATAGAGGATGACATGTAGATCAAAACATGTTTATAGAACATCTCCAGATTATGCATAGAATGATTAGTGAAACAAACCAAGTCAAGAACAAGTCCATAGCATGCAAGGATCAACTATAACAAGCTTGGCCAAATTGAATAACATGTAAACAATCTGTCAGGAAACATTTTGAAGCAAAAGTAGAGCACTCAAATGACATGCTAGACTACTCCATAATTGCAACAAAGGGCATGAATGGATAGACAATAACCACATGTTCAAAACACCCTTACTGAAGTATCTCAAAATATGCATGGATCTCTCTATAGCATCAAGTTTACATGGCATCAAAATAACAGCAGAACAGGGACCAAAATCAGCAACATCACGATGCCTAGTTTGCATGCTTGTGCTAGTCACCACATTGATCACAAAAATACATGGTAAGCACCTCTGTAAAGTAGACATGGCATAGATCAAAACACATGTAGACATCAACCTCATAGGATGCACACATCAATCATGGCAAAAATGACAAAAGAGCTCGTTCTGATAACAGATAACAGAAAACATCATGAAGCACTCTTACAACGATGATTCAGGCATCAAAATGACCTCAAATGAATATGATGCAATGGAATGAAATGATGTACTCGTCGAGGTGAACAATTCGACATATTACACGCACGAAACGGATCTACGGGTGCAGAGATACAACGCAACGAACATGGCATGAAAATTACTCAAAACTGGGACTTGGCAGTTTTCAGAGGGGGGGAAGTCAACCTGCGGGCGCGCGAACCGAGGCAGGGCGGATCTGGCCGGAGCTTCGCCGGAGATGGAGAGGAAGGTCCCGGGGCGCTCTCCTCCGGCCGGATCTCACCGGATCCGGCACGGGACGGCGCGGGGACGGCGATGGAGGGACTCGGGGAGGCCGGGGAGGCGACGCGGGGCTCCGGGCCGGGCCTTTCCGGCGGCGGCGCGGCCGGGAGCTGGCGACGGGCGACGGAGAAGCTCGGGGGCGGGGCGCTCGGGAGGCGAGGCGACGACGCTCGGGAGACGAGGCCGGCGAGCGGCGCGTCGGCAGGGCGGCGAGGAGACGGGACGGGCGGCGGCGGGCGCGGCGGCGCCGGGCGACGGAGGCGGCGACCACCGCGGCGGGGCGCGCGGGTCCGGTCGGCGGCGGGACGGGCCAAGCGGTGGCGGGATCTGGGCCCGCGCGGGTCCGGGACGGGCTCCGCGGGCCGACGGTGGAGGCGGGTGGCGCGATGCCACGTGGCGCGCACGGATAGGGCCAGGAGACGGCGGAGACTGACGTGGCGCCCTCTGATAGGCTGGAGTGACGTGGCTGCGGGGCGGCGGACATGTCCGGCGGCGGCGCGGACGTGTCCGGCGCGCGAGGAGGGAGAGGGTTAGGGTTCATCTGCGATTTTTTGGGGGAGGCCACATATTTATAGGTAGAGGGAGCTAGGAGAGTCCAAATGAGGAGCGGTTTTCGGCCACGCGATCGTGATCGAACGACCGAGAGCATGGAGGGGAGTTAGATGGGTTTTGGGCCAGTTTGGAAGGGTGTTGGGCTGCAAAGAGAGAGGCTTTTACGGTTACCCGGTTAACCGTTGGAGTACCAAACGACCTCCAAATGGCATGAAACTTGACAGGCAGTCTACCGGTGCTATACCAAGGCCACTTGGCAAGGCTCGGTCCATTCCGAGAACGTTTAATACCCGCACACAACGAGAGACGAAAGGGGAACGCCGGAGGACATAGGAGCGCCGGATTGCAAAACGGACAACGGGGAAAATGCTCGGATGCATGAGACGAACACATATGCAAAATGAAATGCACATGATGACATGACAAAATACAGCACGCAAGCAAATGACATGGCAACGACAGCGAATAACTGGCAGACACCTGGCGCATCGGACTCGGGGCGTTACAACACTCCTCCACTAACAAGAGATCTCGTCTCGAGATCTTAGGACCGAGACGGAAGGGAAAAGGGATGAGGTGAAACAAGAGGTCAAGAGAAGATGCAAAGAATCGAGAGCACTCGAGAAAAAGAGAGGGAGGACGAGAATGACGAGAATCAAAACTCACGGAATCAGATAGACTGAGAAACCACTCTGGTTAGAACGAGATAAGAAACGAATAAGACTGAAAAGGATTTAGGAAGCACTCCGACTAAAATGGAAGGATTAGAACATGAACTTGAGAGGATGTAATGATACTTGATGAACTCTTGAAGAATGAATTAAATCATGAAGAACCACCATGAAGAACTCCGGTAACAAAAAGATGATGAGATAAAATTGAAGGATGGAATGGATAATATTAAAGCCTTGCGATGATTTAGATGGATGATCCGACGAAATGGCTGAGGAAATTTGAACTCCGGAAAAGAAAAGATGAAAACACTTGGAACTAGAATTTATTCGTCAAGAACAAACTCCGAAGGAAGGGATTACTCACTTTGATGAAATAAGAATAAGATTTATTGTATGCTTATCCTTCATCAAATTAAATTGATGACTAGCAATGGATTTCGCCTACTACTTATTCTTCTTGAAAAGGATTGAGAAAAGACATGTCGCAAACTTGAGAAAATCTTCCCGATCCACCGGTAGGATTGAAAAGAACGAAAGGATTAAAATGATACTCAAGGAAAAAGAATCTTGAACGAACCATCGTAAGAATTCGAAATTGACTAATGAAAGAGAATGAATCTCCGGGAAGAATTAGAAGAACAAATAAGCTTGAGGGGATTTAGATGCAAAAGAACAAAGAGAACATGAGCTGACTAAAGAACACTTGAACGAAGCACCGGGATAATTAGAGAACGATAACTGGAATGATGGCCTCCGGTGAAAAGAAATGGAAAAACAACTCCTGACATACTCCGGATGGTTAAGAAAAGAAATATCTGACAAATGAAATAATTCGAGAGGGTAACACGAGGCTAGAACCACGAATCTTCGAGAGAACGGACAAGACTTAGAGGAAAAACTCTTCTTCAGTCTTCAAATGGCGACGGGAAACACCACCAAAATTACTGAGATACTCTGGAAGAATGAAAAGCAGAGAGGTTGAGCCAACAATGAAAATGATTTGAAATCAATCTTGTAGAAGACATGTGACTGATGAAATTCATTCTTACGTCAGACTTTGAAAAGAATTTAGAATAACTCCGGGGAAATTAGAAGAGTCATGTAAGATCCTAGGAAAAGACCTGTGGGTTAGGGCCCACTGAAGAGATAACACCGTTGGAGAGGATTATTGAACAGATAGATGATGCACCGGAACAATTGAAATATTTGAATGAGGTGACAACCTCGAATTAATTGGAACACAGACGAATCTCCTGAGATGTCTTGAGCACTCTGGAAGGATAAACTGGCGAGAGGCGAACGAGCAAAGAGAACACTTGAGCCGAGGAAAAGAATACGAAATTGAATCCACCGGAAAAAGAAAGGGATGAAAAATGACGAACAAGACAAGAATTCACCGGTTGAAATAATTGAGGGAAGACTAAATAGGCTCCGCACGAATGAAATTGATGCTCGAAAGAGACTCAAACTCCGGGAAGAAAAAAAAGGTGGGAGGGCGGGAAAACAAGGCAACTAGGACAGGGAATGGACGAATATCTTGAAGAGAAAACACCGATTGAAATCATTGAGGAAAGAAAGCAAAGACTTCACACGAGTAGGATGGATACTCGATTACGGACTCCGGTTTCGAGAATAAGAAGGTTCGGCTGGTGGGAAAAGAAAACAACTGAGGATTGAACTCAATGATGAAGAGGCTCGAGTCGACTTGACGAGAAATGCACCGGATCAAAAGAGCTGACAACCAACGATCAGAAAACCAATTGCGTGATCCTAAAGAAAAATTTGAAGGGGAAGAGGAGTAATTCAAAACACCTACGTCAAGATTCCTTACCAGAGCGACGAAGGGGCTGAGGAGTAAAAAGAATTCCTACTCTCCGATATAACTAGACTCCAAAAACAGTTTTCTTTTAGACTCAACAACGACCAGACTACACGATCAATCAAGGGGCTCCTAAGGTCGAACCTGGCTCTGATACCAACTTGTCACGCCCAATATGCGACCCTATCCAAAAGGAACTCGAAGGTCCCACCAAGGATAGACCCGCATATTGAAACGCTTTTGCAAGGTGGATATCATTACATCAACATTATATAATAGATGGGGATACATACATAAGGCATACAATGCCACATGAATACAACATCACAATACATCAGAGCATCATCCGACTATGGATGGAACACAAACAGAAACTCAAACGACATCCACCCTGCTAGCCCAGGCTGCCGACCTGGAACCTATCCCCTGATCGAAGAAGCAGAAGAAGAACTCAACGCAAGCAAGCATCGCTCTCGCATCATGATCATCGCATAACATGTACCTGCAACTGTTGTTGTAGTAATCTGTGAGCCACGAGGACTCAGCAATCCCATCACCATGGGTATCAAGACTAGCAAAGCTTAAAGGGAAAGGAAGGGGTAAAGTGGTGAGGCTGCAGCAGCGACTAAGCATATATGGTGGCTAACATACGCAAATAAGAGCGAGAAGAGAGCAAAAGGAACGGTCGTCAACTAGTAATGATCAAGAAGTGATCCTAAACTCCTACTTACGTCAAACATAACCCAGAAACCGTGTTCACTTCCCTGACTCCGCCGAAAAGAGACCATCACGGCTACACACGCGGTTGATGCGTTTTAATTCGGATCTCGTGTCAAGTTATCTACAACCGGACATTAACAAATTCCCATCTGCCTATAACTGCAGGCACGGCTTTCGAAAGATTATACCCTGCAGGGGTGTCCCAACTTAGCCCATGACAAGCTCTCGCGATCAACGAAGGAATAGACCTTCTCCCAGGAAGACTCGATCAGACTCGGAATCCCGGTTTACAAGACATTTCGACAATGGTAAAACAAGACCAGCAAAGCTGCCCGATGCGCCGACAATCCCGATAGGAGCTGCACATGTCTCGTTCTCAGGGCAACACCGGATGAGCAATCCGTACAACTAAAACCAGACCTCAAGTTTCCCTGAGGGGGCGCTGCAAAGGGCTCTAGTTTGGACCAACACTTAGACAAGCACTGGCCCGGGGGGGCTATAATAAAGATGACCCTTGGGTTGGCCGACCCAATGGAAAGGGTAGGTGGTGGTGAGGCAAATGGTAAAACCATGGTTGGGCCTTGCTGGAGGAGTTTTATTCAAAGCGAACTGTCAAGGGGGTCCCGTAAATCACCCGACCGCGTAAGGAACGCAAAATCCAGGAACATAACACCGGTATGACGGAAACTAGGGAGGCAAGAGTGGAACAAAACACCAGGCAAAAGGCCGAGTCTTCCACCCTTTACCAAGTATATAGATGCATTAATAATATAAGAGATATTGTGATATCCCAACCAAAATCCTGTCCACCATGGAGAAATCTTCAACTTCACCTGCAACTAACAACGCTATAAGAGGGGCTGAGAAAAAGCGGTAACATAGCCAATCAATGGTTTGCATAGGAAAGGTGTCAAAGGTAAGAGGTTCATGGCAATTTGGGATGGCTTGATAAACAGGTGATAGGTAGCGCAGCATAGCGATAGAACGAAACAACTAGCATAGCAATGATAGTAGTGAGATCCAGGGTAGCGGTCATCTTGCCTGAAATCCCGCAAGGAAGAAGAACGAGACCATGAAGAACACGAACGGATAAAGCCGAACCAAGCGTAGACGAACGAGTCCTCACGATCGCAACGAAACAGGAACTAACAAGAAGAAGCACACAACATAGTAAACAAACCACACATGAACATGACATGATGCACAACAAGCATGATGCATGACAAGGCTACATGAAGCTACTCATGGCAAGAGATGATGCAAACAAGAGCAACACATCAAGGCAAGTTTAAATGAGGCCGGGAACAACATATAATAATTCCGGTAAGTCCTCATATGCAAATTTCGAAATTGGTCCAGATCTGAATAAACATTATGTTCAAGTAGTTAAACATCAAGTTAATATGCACAACGATGATCTACACGAGATTCTAGTCAAGTTACATGTAAAGTTCATTTAGTTCGGAGCTACGGCCTAGAAGATATGAGCAACACAAGTTAAACATGGCATTGATGCAAAATGCACCCAAACATCAAGCAAACACCTCAAAACATGGATGCAACATGATAATATGAAACTACATGCAAATCTAAGCAAGTTTCATATAGAGCACACTCAAAACGGAGCAATGGTTCAACACACACACATGAAACAAGTTATAGCAACAATCTGTCCAAAACAGCAACTAGGCATATTGCAAGCATCAAAACAATATGCTACAGCACCCTATTATGAAAACAAAAGGCATGGACATGATGTACAGGTAAAGCACAACAAAACATGAACACTGAGCTAACTCCAGAAATCACTAGAACATGCTCAAACACACATGGTAAGATTGCAAGTTATAACAATTCAGACTTTGCAGAAAATAACATCACGATGCAATGTTTAGAGCTATCAAACAACATGTTACAGGAACTTATCATGGCAAACAAAGGCATGGCATGAATCTACTAATTGCATAGATCAAAAGTCCCTTACTGACCATAAGCCAAAAAGGATCAGAAAATATGACGGGGCCCATGTAAACATAGCAAGTTATTATACAGATTCAAACATGGCAGGAACAGAATTATGAAGGCATGTAGATGAGCTTGTGCAACTCACTACAGACCATTACATGGGATGGCAAGGCAACCAACAGTAAGAAGACATGTTTGTGAAGCTAGGCATGGCAAGAGCAAGGTCATAGGGTGCATGGAACACTAGCAAAACACATGGTAACAACTGAACTTAATGTAAACAGGCTGACAGCAACATTATGAAGCAACTTTGGAGCAAGATATGAACAAACTACAACAATCTATAAATGCAACCAGGGGCATGGATGGATAGAGGATGACATGTAGATCAAAACATGTTTATAGAACATCTCCAGATTATGCATAGAATGATTAATAGCAACATATTTATATAGCATCACGAAATAACAGATTCAGCCTAGCAAAACAGCAACATCATGAACCCTACTTAACAAGCTCGATTCACTCACCACAAGTCATTGCATGACAAGATAAGGATAGCATCATCAAGAAGGCATGTTTGTGAAACAAACCAAGTCAAGAACAAGTCCATAGCATGCAAGGATCAACTATAACAAGTTTGGCCAAATTGAATAACATGTAAACAATCTGTCAGGAAACATTTTGAAGCAAAAGTAGAGCACTCAAATGACATGCTAGACTACTCCATAATTGCAACAAAGGGCATGAATGGATAGACAATAACCACATGTTCAAAACACCCTTACTGAAGTATCTCAAAATATGCATGGATCTCTATATAGCATCAAGTTTACATGGCATCAAAATAACAGCAGAACAGGGACTAAAATCAGCAACATCACGATGCCTAGTTTGCATGCTTGTGCTAGTCACCACATTGATCACAAAAATACATGGTAAGCACCTCTGTAAAGTAGACATGTCATAAATCAAAACACATGTAGACATCAACCTCATAGGATGCACACATCAATCATGGCAAAAATGACAAAAGAGCTCGTTCTGATAACAGACAGCAGAAAACATCATGAAGCATTCTTACAATGATGATTCAGGCATCAAGATGACCTCAAATGAATATGATGCAATGGAATGAAATGATGTACTCGTCGAGGCGAACAATTCGACATATTACACGCACGAAACGGATCTACGGATGCAGAGATACGACGCAACGAACATGGCATGAAAATTACTCAAAACTGGGACTTAGCAGTTTTCAGAGGGGGGGAAGTCAACCTGCGGGCACGCGAACCGAGGCAGGGCGGATCTGGCCGGAGCTTCGCCGGAGATGGAGAGGAAGGTCCTGGGGCGCTCTCCTCCGGCCGGATCTCACCGGATCCGGCACGGGACGGCGCGGGGACGGCGATGGAGGGACTCGGGGAGGCCGGGGAGGCGACGCGGGGCTCCGGGCCGGGCCTTTCCGGCGGCGGCGCGGCCGGGAGCCGGCGACGGGCGACGGAGGAGCTCGGGGGCGGGGCGCTCGGGAGGCGAGGCGGCGACGCTCGGGAGACGAGGCCGGCGAGCGGCGCGTCGGCAGGGCGGCGAGGAGACGGGACGGGCGGCGGCACGCCGGGCGGCGGCGGTCGCGGCGGCGCCGGGCGGCGGAGCGACCGCGGCGACAGGGCGCGTGGGTCCGGTCGGCGGTGGGACGGGCCGAGCGGCGGCGGGATCCGGGCCCGCGCGGGTCCGGGACGGGCTCCGCGGGCCGGCGGTGGAGGCGGGTGGCGCGGTGCCACATGGCGTGCACGGATAGGGCCAGGAGACGGCGGAGGCTGACGTGGCGCCCTCTGATAGGCTGGAGTGACGTGGCTGCGGGGCGGCGGGGCGGACGTGTCCGGCGCGCGAGGAGGGAGAGGGTTAGGGTTCATCTGCGATTTTTTGGGGGAGGCCACATATTTATAGGTAGAGGGAGCTAGGAGAGTCCAAATGAGGAGCGATTTTCGGCCACGCGATCGTGATCGAACGACCGAGAGCATGGAGGGGATTTAGATGGGTTTTGGGCCAGTTTGGAAGGGTGTTGGGCTGCAAAGAGAGAGGCTTTTACGGTTACCCGGTTAACCGTTGGAGTACCAAACGACCTCCAAATGGCACGAAACTTGACAGGCGGTCTACCGGTGCTATACCAAGGCCACTTGGCAAGGCTCGGTCCATTCCGAGAACGTTTAATACCCGCACACAACGAGAGACGAAAGGGGAACGCCGGAGGACATAGGAGCGCCGGATTGCAAAACGGACAACGGGGAAAATGCTCGGATGCATGAGACGAACACGTATGCAAAATGAAATGCACATGATGACATGACAAAATACAACACACAAGCAAATGACATGGCAACGACAGCAAATAACTGGCAGACACCTGGCGCATCGGACTCGGGGCGTTACAACTTTTGTCAACCTTACATTTTTTTGCCATGTTGTACTATAAAGGATCACTCAGATCGGTCATCATAGCAATATGTATGTTAAGCAACCAATAATCAGCGTTCAATTCTTGTGAAAAATATCACAAATCAGTCTCCTAAAAATATCACAAATCGGTCATCATAGCAATATGTATTTGTGAAGTATATATACTCTTGTACTGCTCTGTTCTGTGTATTTGATCCTGGACTTGTTACTTTGGTCAGTTACTTTACTCATGAACAGATACTCACTTGTTCTTAGTTATTTTACTTCTAATAATGATATGAACAGATACCACTTGGTTTGGCTATTCCTATTTGTCTCTTTCTAATAGCCTATGAACAGATGCTATACTTGGTTTTGGTTGTTACTTTCCTAGTCTTCTACTGATAAGATAGATACTACATCTGATTTGGGCAGTGATGCTGGTCTGAGCACCCCTCTCTTAGGCTTAATTTACATGTGGCCATCCCTGTGCTGTGATGAACTAGCCTTGGCACTTCCAGTCTGTCTGAGCACATAATCCCTCAAGTATACCTTGAGGTCTTCTGTAGCTCTCCTTAATGGTTACCTCTTCTAAGCTGCTGGTGGCTGGATGTGTTGGGACTTGGTTTAGTTGGCTGGTTGTGATGTATATCTCATCCTGGAGCTTTGTTTATGGCGTTGCACAGTGACATGTACCTATTGTCACTGGACAAAACTGATTGTGGTGATGAATTCTAATCTTTGGCTTTAATCACTATTTTTAGTTTGCTTAATTCCTAGAGCTAGTAATGATAGTGGTCTTTGTGTTGGCATTTAACTAACTGCTAATTGTGGTGGCTTCTTGATTGGGTCCTTGGTTGGTTCTCTCCTTTGGCTCTTTGGTATTGGTTTACTCTATTTGGCTTTCTAATTAAGATCACTTTGAAAATCAGGATCTTAACTAAGATTATCTTGATCTCAAGTTCTGGTTCCTACAACATTGCATTTCACCAAGTGAAATGCTACATTTCTACTCCTAACCCATTCTCTCTTTCTTAGTGTTTTTGTTATGCAGGTTGGAAGAAAAGAAGAAGATCCAGAGAAGATCTTAGTAATAAGATAGTTTTTAGGAAAATAGATATTTAGTTTTAGATCATTCCTTGTAATATTTGTTGGATATGTGTTGGATATATATGTGTTCATGAGTATTGGTAATATGTGTTGGATATGCTATATTGGTTATATATATGTGTGTGTGTGTGTGTGTGTGTTTGATTTTCTATGAAAATGAATTGATATAAGAAGAAACAGAATTAATGCCTATTTGGTCTCTTTGCCATCTGCCAACAGATGGCAAAGAGCCTGCAGCATTTGCCGTCCGCCAGCAGATGGCAAAGAGCCATGCCCTTTGCCGTCTGCCACTGATGGCAAAGGCCTCTTTGCCGTCCGCTGCAAAAAACAGACGGCAAAGAAGGCCTTTGCCGATCCTTTCTTGGCCGGAGCCCTTTGCCGTCCGCGGCAGACGGCAAAGCCCTTTGCCGTCCGCCAACCTTGCCTTTGCCGTCCGCTATGGCAGACGGCAAAGTACCAGATTCCTGTAGTGTAAGAAGTTTATATGGTGAGGCATATAATGAAAACCTGTATATTTGTAGGCTTAGTATAGACTTGCATTTATTTTAGATGTATGTTTGTGCCAAACCATTTAAGTTGGGCGAAAAAAAATCAAGAGAGCAAATGCTTGTCCTTCACAAAGTAGAAAGAACCGATAGCTACTTCCAACCAGGGGAACTTAATTCATAATATACCATAATTATGAGGTAGTATAAGCTGAATGCAGAGGGAGTAATATAATCTTGAAGATAGATGAACTAACCATGCCCATTAGCAGAATACTATATAGCTCAAAAGTTAGAATTGCTACTATTGATATATCAAGTCGGGCAGAATTTTTTTTTTGGCATACAATCCAATGAATAGATGTAGACGATACCATTAACTTTTACTGAAGATAACCTGTCATACATATGAAGAGTTGCTAGTTTATATTAATACAATCCTTAAGGACATTCACGAACCAAAGTGAATCTGTTAAAGCTTTTTTTTACAGGACATAGGATAGCCAATGGATAACCATGGAGAAAGGTGTAACAGCTCCCGGGTGCCCCTACACCCTCATGAACAGTAAATTTGTAAAAAAATCAAAAAAATATGAAACTTTCAGGTATCAAATATATTTGATGTTCTTGCAAAGTTTCAGGCACAATAACCTTCATGGGGCCCTCACAAAAAAATCACCGCTCAAAAGTGTACATAAACTTTGAGCAATGATTTTGTTTTTTGAGATGAGGGCTCCTCGAATGTTATTTTTAGCTGAAACTTTGCAGGATCATTGAAAGTTTGCTCATGTTTGATATCCCAAAGTTTGCTCATGTTCTTTTTCAATTTGTTTTGAATTTACTGTTCATAGAGGGTGTAGAGGCACCCGGGTGCTGAAAATCCTGTCTCATAACCATGTTGCGTGCCCGCATAATGTTCGGTTGTAACTCCACAAAAGTGAACATGGGAACAAATAAAACATGTAGACATTAAGATTTACTAATTTGTATTTTGTCTTGTATCACTTTGGTGATCAATTTAAAAGTATTTCCCTTCGACCATAGTAGTACTTGACTTTAACAAACTAACACTAATACAATCAGAACTATGTAGTTTGGATGAACAACAAAGCTTCGTTTGATTAATTGTTTAACATATAATTAAGATAAAATGAATCTAGACCTAGAGCTCGAATAAGACTAATTAGAGTGCCGAGTGAGCACGGCACCAGCAATTTGCACAGCGGCAAACTGAATGTCTAGTCTGGCTAGGATAAATTTTTGATGTGAACTCCAGTGTATGAAATAATAAAATTACATTTTTGTTGCAAGCAGAACATCTCTATCATAGGACATAGAGGTAGCAAGTGGATAACCGTGCTGACTAATGGTAAGATTATGCAAACATAAACCTTTTCCAGTTGTATACTAACAAACTACAAACATCAAAACCGATAGACAAATATAGTAGGCGGCCGGCCTGTAGTTGTTCAACCTAGAATTTGCTTCGTCGAAGGAAAAGCTACGAGAAGCTCATCGAAAGTTATTACAAAGTTAGTACAACAGTATTTCAGGCCCGAACTAAGGTAATTTCAGGTAACAGTAAAAACAATTGACGGACAGGCCAAAGAAAAACAAATCAGAAGGGGTAAATTTTGTTAGCGCCTGACCTTGACTATGTGAATATGTGGTGGTTCTTCAAGAGTTGACGTCCTGGTCTCCGGAGGAGCCTTTGGCATACGCACTTCTCATCGTGCAGGTGAGCACCACGTCCTACAGCATGCATGGCATCAAGGAAAAGAAATCATGAAATACCGCTCAACATATCCATCAACCCAAGAAGAACCAAATCCATCCCAAACCATCATGTTAACGGCGGCCACCAGGCAGGTAATTTTCAACGCTTACAACATCCCATACCTTCCCTCCATGGTCTTCTTCACTGCATGAACAAAAAGCACACATACCATCGCCAAGTTCCGAGCGGACGGGCGGTTCGAATCGTGTAGGCAATCACAGGGAGCCAGGGAGGGCGGCCGCCCATGTCTTGCCACACCCTGCGGCCGGCCCGCGCCTACACCGGGGAACCTCCGCGGTTGAGGTGCACCTACTCACCGAAGAGAACAGGAGGTGAATGGGCACGCGCGACGACCGTGGGGCCGACCATCACCGCCGCCTGGCCCTTCCGCTGCTGCAGAGCGGGCACCCGCAGTCGCAGGGGTCGCTCACCATGGAGGAAGAAAGGGTAGGGGAAGGAGTTGAGCAGGGGAGGAGGAGTCCAGCGGCGGCGTGGCACCTCTCTCTCTCGAGGAACCCTACGCGTGACGGCCTCGGGCGTTGTCAGTTTTATTTTTTTTTAAATCAGTTATTTGTTTCTTAATTAATGTGATTGAGCGATTCAAGGTAAGGTTAATTAATTTAGATTTGATCTTTAGAGATTGATCGTGATTGGTTCTTTCACATAAAAACATTACTAAATAATTTACGCTAGCATGAAAAGTTCTGATCCATTCAGATTTTTTTCCGTTGTGTGAGATGTTGACGCGAAAATAAACTAGTGGGGTGGGGGGACGAGACGAAAAATAATCGATTGAAAAAAAACCAGACAAAAATGGTGGGACTATTCAACCAACTCATCTATTATGAGTAGAGATGTAAAGGGGAAGACCAATTCAAAAAGAACTACTATCCTGAAAGCACTTCCTAATCTAGTGAACTATCTATTTATATATGTTTGATCCCAAATATATATGTTGTCATATTTCAAGTAGATTTAAGATCAAATCTCTCCCACCTTAAAAATTAGGTAAAGCTTTGTCTAACATTTCCTTCTTTGCCTCCCCCCCCCCTACCTACACCCACATCTTTTTCTTGTTTTAACGATTTTTCCATCGGTTTTCCTTGTAAAGCCTGCCTCAATTGCCTCATGTCTTGTTGTTTTGCCAAATGGAAATATATTTTCTCTGTTAAGCCAATATGTATTTAATTGGCAACTAAAGTTTATTTCTGGTACACAATCACTTTATTACAATAATCTGGTGATTACGTAGTTGTGTTCCCCTAAAAAAGTTACGTAGTCGTGCCGACTTTGCAATGCCTGGACAATAATCTAGTGCGGTCTTTTTTAGCACAACATAATTAAAGTTAGTCATATACACGAGCATATACTCATCCTATCAACGCAGACATGCAAGCACGCTCTATCATTATAAGCACCTTCAAAAGACTGAACTGGTATAACATCCTAAAATTTTACGCAGTCAACACAGTCGCCTCGCAGTCAATGTGAACGTCTCCTCCCTCTGAGCGAAAATCGCCGGAATCCTGAAATAGATCCAGGAATAATGCGAGCACCGATTATCTACTGCTAACGTAAGAAAAAAAAACGTTCTTTTGGCAATGTTAAAGAAAAATTCATTATATCACAGGGGACACAGAGAAGAAGATAATCCTGTTGCAGAAAAAGGAAAATCAGTGCCATTGTTGTCCGCCGCCCTGCTCGTTCGCCGGTCGCCGGCCACACCACAGCCTCCTTGACAACACGCGGTGCGACGCCCCTGCCAGCCGAGGCGAGAGAAGAGAGGAGGACCGAGAGCTGACCGAGAACACGTTTTACCTGTAGTACCATTTTACCATGGCGGACGATTTTTACCGCACCAGTCTGCTCGGTAAAACCGGAGGCAGTTCCCCCACTCCGCGCACTGTGCGCCTCCGCGGCAGTCCATTCACGCGCCGGCCTGTTTACCTTCCCCGTGAAAAGAGGGCCTGACTTCCGAGCCCGAGCCATCCCATCCCATCCCATTGATCACGCTTTCCCTCGCTGGAACCCCAAGCAAAAGCCTCCTGCCACGGCGCACTGGCGCAGCATCTTCGCCCAGAAGCAAACGATCTCTGCCTGCGCAGCAGCACTAATCCCATCCCCTCCCACGTCCCATCGATCACCCCTGCCTTGTTTTTTTCTCCACGCAGCAGCAGCAGCCGCCCCACCGTCGCCTTTGACTCGCGTCTACGACTCCTCGTCCTCGACAGTCGGCACGACCCTTCCTCCTCGCGAATGCCGCTTGCTGCGCGCTCGGGTGTGAGCGGCTAGGGCGCGGGAGGGCGGCCGGGGAGACGGCGCGCGGGGCGGCATGGCGGAGATGGATTTGGAGGACGCGGTGCTCTCCTGGACGGTCCAGGAGATCAACGACGACGACCTCTACAGGGACAAGGTACACTTCCCTGCGCCATCCATCCATCCATCCATCCCGAGGTTGCGGCTGATAGTAGTTCCGGACGATGATTTGTGCGGCTGCCAGATTCGGCCATTTCGTTTTCGAATCTGTGCGCATGTGTGCGCGGGCTCCGTGGCGCGCGGTTCGTGCCAAGCGCGTGCATGCGCGCGCGCGCGCGCGCGCTAGGTTTCCAAAATCTCTTAGATTGATTAGTCGCTTGTGGTGCGCACTGGCTTTCAGCAATGCGCAACTGAACTTGTCACTTGGGTGCACGCGTCAGGCAAGTGCAGTTGGCATGCTCGTACGATCTCTGCCCACCAAAACCGTCGCGCGCTCGCCAAACACATGCCGCTCCAGGAAATTGCATGTCGCTGCTGCTTGTTGGCGCCAGCTGCGACTGATTCGTAATTCATAATTTGTGTCTGTCCACTGCTGTTGAAAACAGTGACGCACTAATTTGTCATGCCCACGATGCACGATAGTATAAGTTATCACATGTTTCTATATGTCGGCGACACAGATCTGTAACTATGTTCTGTGAAAAGTTCTGTCTTCGAACTTCGGTTGATTACGGACACGAGCAGCTTATGCCCTGTATTTTATCCTTGCTTGATCTTGGCTTAGATCAAATTGACCACATAGCGCTGTTCTGCCAGGCTGCTAGCATTAGTTTTTTTAGAAGATGCCAGAATATGTTGCATGCCATTTGCGTGCTCAAGGTACGTACCTGCGTCATCGATCCATCCCTCGGTTGGCGCTGCTAGTTCCTGTTTGATCATTTCTGTGCTTGCCAGCTATATCCATTTCTTTTTCGAATCTGTGTGTTACGTATGTACATACGGGCTCCGGAGCGCGCGGTGCGTGCCAAGCGTATGCACGCTGGGTTTCCAAAATCTGTTGATTGATTAGTCGCTGGTAGTGTAACTGAAGTTGATCATTTGGACGCACGCGTCAGGGAAGTGTGGTGCAGTGGCACGTTTGGACAATCTCTGATCAACAAATCGTTGCGTTCTTCTGAAGTTTGCATGTTGCTCGTTGCTTGTTGGTGTCATTTCTAACTGATTCATAATGGTGTCCGCTGCTGTTCAAAATAACAACACATTAATTCGATGCTATGCCCACAATGCACGATAATTTTTCAAGTGTTATGGTGGTCGTAGCATAATCGACCTGGTTGCATTCTGGAAACTGTATGTAGCAAGATAATACATGTGGCAAGGCAGGTTTTCTAATGTTACAGAGGTATATGTTGGGATGTTGTATATATGTTGTCTTCAGACTGCGGTTGATTACGGCTACCTCCTAGCTGAAGCTTATGAACTGTTTTTATCCTTCTTAGATCTTGCCATAGATGAAATTGACTGCATAGTGCTGTCCTGCTTCCATTACTTTTTGTATGTGTGTGCGCGCCCCGTGTGTGAGGAGCATCAGTTTTTTTGAAAAGGGTGCCAATTAACTGCATGCCATTTCTGTGCTCAAGCAATTAGTAAAGAATCTTTTGCTATCTATAATCATATTTTCATCTGTAACCTTTTTATGTAGGTTGAGACTATTCCCTGCAAATTCAACTCGCTTGGTCACTATCTCCAATCGTATCGCGCGCCTCTGATTGAAGAAACAAGGTCAGATCTATGCTCATGCCTTGAACTCATCAATGAGGCACCCTCGTCGAAAATACTTTCCATGGAGGAAGCAGGAAAATCAGGATTATACTTCATGGATGTGGACTTTTGGGACAATGGTGCTGGATTTTCTACTGAGGCATATACGGCAAGGAATGGTGATATTTTCATTTTGTCTAGCTCAAAACCTGAAGCTGCGGAAGACTTGAACCGCTACGGTGTCACATATTGCATGGCAATGGTAACTGAGGTTTCTCTCGATGATGAATATCAGAAGGGTTTCAGAGTTAAAGTTGAACAGGATATTGGTTTGGAAGAAGACTTAAGTAAATTCAGACATGCGATATTTCTGACTAATATCATGACAAACATACGGATATGGAAAGCACTTACCTTTGAGAAACACATGAATAAAAATTTCACAGTAATCAAGTCGCTGTTAGCCCCGACAAATTTGGTAATGTAACCTGGATAGTTGTGTTTTAGTTTTACTTCCCTTTTTCTTTACCACTATAAATTGGTCTCTTAACTTTTTGAGCTCTTCTCTGTTGGGTCTTTTGCAGGGTGATGATGTATGTCGTATCTGCGTTCAACGGGATGGGGGCTGTTTGCCTTCTGTGGCAGAGCAATTACTTTCGCTTAAACTTAATCAATCACAAGTGGATGCTATTGAATCTGTGATATCAGCTGTACGATGTAGGCATAAGAACCTCTTGAAGCTTATATGGGGTCCACCAGGTACTGGAAAGACCAAGACTGTTAGCGCTTTACTCTGGGCTTTGGCGTGTATGAAATGCAGAACTCTTACTTGTGCTCCCACCAATGTTGCTGTCGTTGGAGTCTGCACCCGTTTCCTTCAAAACTTGAAGGATTTCAATGAGCACATTGATGAAACTGGTCTACCTTTTTCTCTTGGAGATGTCTTGCTGTTTGGGAACAAGTATAATATGGACATTACTGAGGATCTTCAGGAAGTTTTCTTGGATTTTCGTGTGGACGACCTTGTTGAGTGCTTTTCATCGTTGTCTGGATGGAAGTACAGAATAGCTTCAATGGCATCCTTTTTTGATGATTGTGTGTCGCGTTACGATATGCTTCTTGAGGATGAAGGAAATAGCGATCCTGTGAGCTTTCTGGACTTCGTAAAGAAGCAGTTTGATGTGACAGCAGTAGCTCTGAAAAGATGCATCATGAATTTGTGGATTCACCTTCCTGGAAGTTGTTTTTCTCGTAGTAATGTCATAAATATATCTACATTGCTTACTATGCTGGAAAAATTTGGCGCCCTTCTGTGCGATGTAGACTTGACCGATGAGGGCTTGAAAAGGGGCCTTGGTTGTTTGTCAACTGAAAACTCTGTTTGTGCACAGCCTGTATCTTCTATTGAGAAAGAACTGGATGGAGTAAGGTCTACATGCCTTAAATTGCTTAAAGATCTACAACAGTCACTTAATTTACCCACTGGAGTAGACAAAAACTGGCTCCAGAGCTACTGCATACGTAATGCTACACTTCTGTTCTGTACTACCTCTAGCTCTTATCGGTTGCATCACATGGAGATCGAACCCCTTGACGTCTTAATTGTTGACGAGGCTGCTCAGGTGCGGGAGTGTGAGTTGGTGATCCCATTACGTCTGGATGGGTTGAAGCATGTTGTTTTGGTAGGAGATGACTGTCAGCTCAGTGCAATGGTTAAAAGTCCTGTAAGTTTCATGTTACCCTCTTTATACTGTATGTTGTCATACTGTCATTCCATAGTCATCAGTTCAGTTGTCAACAACATCCACTTCTGATAATAAAATGCCTTTTTTTGCAATTGGTGCATCTGTCTACAACACTAGTAATCACACTCATGAATGCACGTCTTTTCTAATATAAATTGTTATATAAAAAAGTTTACCATACTATGTTTTTCACATTGCAAATTCAATGAAGATTCAGACCATAAAAGTTAACTAAACATGGAAATGTCTGCATCGGATAATTATAATTTTTCCTTTAAATTGGATGGATAACGCAATGCATACACCAGTTCAAATGGCTTATAAAGAAGTTGGATTTGGTACTATAGTCTTTTTGGGGATATTTGCTATAGTTCTTATTGGGAGATTGGTTCATGACAATCTTAGTTCTTACCTTCCATTTGGAAACAAGTTGGATCTGTTCATGATAATCATAGCTCTTACCTTTCATTGTTTATCTGTAGGTATGCAAAGAAGCTGGCTTTGGTACAAGTCTTTTTGGGAGATTGGTTATGCTAGAATTTGATAAACATTTGCTGAATATACAGTATCGCATGAATCCTTCTATTAGCTCGTTTCCAAATGCTCAGTTTTATGAGAGGAAGATTTTAGATGGTTCAAATGTCCTGTCTCCTAGCTATAACAAGGATTATACATGCCTCCCATTTGGTAGCTACACTTTTATAAATGTCACGGATGGAAGAGAAGACAAGGAAGGCACAGGAAACAGTCGAAGAAACATGGTTGAAGTTGCTGTTGTTCTGCACCTGATCCAAACCATTTTTAAATGTATGTCCAATTTGGACCCTATCTTTTCTCGCAACCTTGATATCCTGCCTCTATCTGCTTGGTAGTTACTCCCTCCGTCCGAAAAAGCTTGTCCCAAGCTTGTCTCTCAAATGGATGTATCTGGTGCTAGATACATCCATTTGAGGGACAAGCTCGGACGGAGGGAGTATTAATTTGTTTCTGTATGAATCTACTTGGCTGATATAACATGCAACATTAGAAGCTTAGAATCTTCCTTTCTTGTATAACATGTTGCATAACCTTCATTGATATAAAGATGATCACTGCAATAATCTGTGTTCAATGATCCAGTTTGTTACTTGTATCTTGTGATGTGTTAACTTCATCAATCTGGGTTTATGAAAATTCAATTCCGTATAACTGTCAACATCATGCTCTATTAGAGTTGTTGGCCACTACATTTACCCACTTTTAGGTATTTGTTTTTATCTTCAGAGTGAAAAAGTGATGATGTCAATTTTTAGCTAATACAGAGTCAACTTCAGTTTGCTAAAGAGTATTCTCTCATTAGTCTTGTAAAAAATCGATCCTGAAAGATCAATAAACTTACCAGTTTAGTGTTTTCGGCAGGTTGGAAAAGTACAGGCAAAGGGCTCAGCATCGGTGTGGTTTCTCCGTATAGTTCTCAAGTTGACGCAATTAAAGGTAGACTTGGCAAAAAATATGACACATGTGATGGCTTTCATGTGCGCGTCAAGTCTATTGATGGTTTCCAAGGAGAAGAGGATGATATAATAATACTATCAACAGTTAGATCCAACGGGAGAGGAGTTGTTGGATTTCTTGCTGATAACCAAAGAACAAATGTTGCTCTTACCAGGGCAAAGTAAGCAAATTTTTCCAGGCCTTTGTTTTATTACTGTTTAAAGCATGTCATGTTGATAATATAATTCATGGATGCTTTATTTGATGCAGGCACTGTCTTTGGATTGTTGGTAATGCTCATACACTATACAAAAGTGGAACTGTCTGGACAGACCTTGTTGCTGATGCTCAAAGACGTAATTGTGTTTTCAGTGCCACTAATGATGCGGCCATATGTAAGTTGGTTTTGCAAGTAAAGCAAGAGCTTGATGAACTTGATGATCTTCTTAATGCCGATTCGGCGGTTTTCAGCAATACCAGATGGAAGGTAAGTAACATAGTGATGTCTAGTCAGTTTGATTTTTTCTATCACACTTCCATGCGCTCCCTCTATGTGTGTGTTTCTTTTCCTCCTTTTCTTTTTGCTAGTAGTTTTGTTTGTAGCTTTTTCCTCTGTGGGTTGGCTTGGCTTCACCTTGGGTGGCTGTGCCATTTTGCGCCATTTTGTAGCATGTTTGAACGCATGCTCTAGAAAAAGATCAATTTGGTTTGGTTATGTGCATGTAGTGTACGAAATGCAAACCACTTGTATGTGCATTAGTCTGATAAGACTCATGCTTGTTGTAAGGGAGTACTGGGTTCACTGAATATACAGTTCCTTTATATTATGTGGTTTTCTTGTGTGGTCATGAACAAATGTGTCTACTTCTTGGAATCATCCCTCTGGTTCGCTTGTCTATGTTATGCTACTTTGCACGATGGTATGTCAATATATGTTTTTTCTATAGATTACAGACCATCTTGAGAATCTCCTAACTTTTTTTTATAAGAACACACCTGTTGATATATTCTTGAATTCATTCTTTCTCAGACTATATTTCGTGTACTGGCAAATTCAACAGGTCATTGTTAGCGACGAGTTTAGAAAGTCTTTCACCAAGCTAAAATCATCACAGCTCAGGAGGGAAATACTCCAAAAGCTTATCAAGCTTGGAGGTGGTTGGAGGACAACAGTTAAGAACCTTGATGTACCTGGTGTTTCCCATCTTGCAAAAGTATACAAGATCCGAGACCTTTATCTTATTTGGAGTACTGACGTGGAGAAAAGTGAAGGAAGGTATATCCAGATAATAAGAATTTGGGACCTACTGTCACAACAACATGTTGCAAGAACTGTTCAACGCCTTGAGAACCTCTTTTCCATGTACACAGATGATTACCTAGATCACTGCAGAAGAGTGCACACACTTGGGTATGTGCTGTTCATTGTTATTGGGCTATTCTTTGTTCCTACTTTTGCCTTTAATGCTTGAAAATGAACTGTTCTCAATACTTAATGGTCATGCTTATGAATGGGCTGCTTGTAGACATTCTTCTTATTTTTTGCCTCCTTTGTTGGTGGATTGTAGGAAACTGGAGGTTCCAATGGTTTGGGATGTTGAGCATGATATTATCCGCTATAAGAAGGATTGCAGAGTTGATGCTCAGGAAGAGCATGATGTCGTGGATGCATCACATGCCATGGAAAATTCAAAAGTCCGCGAAAGCTTCTTGCTTATGAAATTCTACTCATTATCATCTGGAGTGGCAAAACATTTGCTGACAGCTTCTGATGGTTCTGAAATCGATATCCCCTTTGAACTGACTGATGAAGAGAAGGTGAT
Source organism: Triticum aestivum (assembly GCF_018294505.1). Taxonomy (NCBI): domain Eukaryota; kingdom Viridiplantae; phylum Streptophyta; class Magnoliopsida; order Poales; family Poaceae; genus Triticum; species Triticum aestivum. The sequence continues at coordinate 664,941,350 of NC_057798.1, read as the reverse complement.
AATCCAATTCCCGCTCACTAGTTTTATACTTGGGAGGTCAGGCACTGGAAAAACAACTGTTTTGACAATGAAACTGATTCAAAAAGAGCAACAGTCATTGATTGCCTCCCAAGGTCTACATTTGGATGGAGATGATTTATCAGGGCTTGATGACAGAAATATTATGCCAGTGAAGGACACAGGAGAAAGTATTGTGAAACAAGTGTTTATCACTGTAAGCCCGAAGTTGTGTTCAGCCATAAAAAATCACATTTCTGGACTTAAAAGGTAAGTCTATTGAACTAGAGCCCTATTTAGAAGTTTACACATGTTCACCATTTTCGAAATTAGTTTTGTATATGTATTTAAAGTGGACGGAAATGTGTGTGCAAGTTGTACATAACTTATTTGTATTTGTAAACTCCTTAGATTCTTCCTTTGTCATGCCCTTTCAAGTGTTAACATTTTTATCCATATGAAGCACATTTCCTCTTTGATATACTTGAATAACTATAAAAAAATACTATACTTATAGGGACTAACCCTTGTGGCATTGTATTAAAAGAAACGACAACCATGAGCTCTACTTCCTAGATGAGTCCTTGGACATGGTTGGTTGGGCTGGGCATGCACCCACATTACTAATCGCTAAGTTCATCATTTTAAAATACACTCTTCAAATGATATTTAGTCGCTAAGTTCCTCCTATTTTTAAAATACACTCTTCAAAAGACATTTACTGATTCTTTTATGAGTTATATGATTATATCAACCATGATCTGCATATTACCTATAAGTTATTTCAACCCTGTAGGTTTGGCTCTGGTGACGCCTCTGATCAGTCTAGCATTCTTCAGATGCACGACATCATTGATGACCAGGAAGAGTTTACAGATATACCTGACAATTTTAGCAATCTACCTCATGAACACTACCCTCTTACTATAACATACCGGAAGTTCTTGATGATGCTTGATGGAACATGCCGGACATCATTTTTTCATGTGTTTTATGGTGAATTGCAGTCTAGCATTGATAGAGGGCATTCAAACTCTCACACGCTGCAAATTTTTATCGAATCGAAGGAAGTTACATATGAGAAATTTGCTGCTGCCTATTGGCCTCGTTTCAATGCAGACCTGACCAAGAATCTTGACGCATCCACTGTCTTCACTGAAATAATTTCTCATATAAAGGGTAGATATCAAGTAGGCAGTCCTTATATCAGCAAGCTTGGAAGACAAGATTATGTGATGCTCTCAGATAAAAGATTTTCATCTCTGAACAGTGAGAAGAGAGATAGGATTTACAATATTTTTGTTGATTATGAGAGTATGAAATCCACTGCCAGAGAGTTTGATTTGTCAGATTTTGTCAATAGCCTTCACATCAATCTTGTATCCGAGGGCTACAATGGAGATCTGTTGGACTTTGTTTACATAGATGAGGTGCAGGATCTAACCATGGCACAAATAGCACTTCTTAAGTACGTCTGCAGGAACTTCAAGGAAGGCTTCCTTTTTGCTGGTGACACTGCACAGACCATAGCAAGGGGTATCGATTTCAGGTTTGAAGATATCCGTTCACTTTTTTATACTGCATTTCTCTCAGAAGCTGAAGCATTTAATCAAGGACGTCAACATGGAAAACAAGTCCAACTCTCTGATATGTTCCAGCTTACTCAAAATTTCCGCACACATTGTGGCATCCTTCACATGGCACAAAGTATCATGAGCCTTTTGTACTTCTTTTTCCCGTCAAGTGTTGACAAGCTTAATCCAGAGACTGGGCTTGTGTATGGAGAAGCACCCGTGCTGCTGGAGTCTGATAATGATGAAAATGCAATTATGACTATATTTGGAGAAATCAAGAGTAAGCATGGTAGCATGCATGGGTTTGGTGCTGAGCAAGTCATATTAGTTCGTGATGATGCTACCAAAAAACAAATTGTTGATCTTGTTGGTAAACAAGCTCTTGTTTTGACCATTGTTGAATGTAAGGGCCTTGAGTTCCAGGTATGAGCATCTAAGTTCACTAAATTTGTGTACATTTTGCCAAAAAATGTTAAATGTCATGTTATAAGATTTTGAGTATTCTTACTTAATTTGAATACATTTGTAGGATGTGCTGTTGTACAACTTTTTCGGCTCTTCACCCTTAGGAAACAAATGGAGAGTTCTGTATGGCTACATGAAATATAAAGATATTATAGCACAATCTGAACAGATCTCTCATCCAGGTTTCGACAGAAGCAAGCATCATCTTCTCTGCTCAGAGTTGAAGCAACTCTATGTTGCAATCACACGCACTAGGCAAAGGCTGTGGATATGTGAGAATACAGATGATTACTGTCGACCAATGTTTGACTACTGGAAGAAGTTGTGTCTTGTAGAGGTTAGATTACTTGATTCTACCCTTGTTCAAGCAATGCAGACAGGAAGCAGTGCTGATGATTGGAGGCTACGGGGAACAAAAGTTAGTATTCTTTACTTGTTTGCTGTGGGAAGCCAATTTACCTTGCTATATGCATTATTATTTTTTTACCTTATAATTTCCTGAAATTCATGGGCCTTTTTTTGTCTAACAATTGGTCTATGTACTGGAACTGTTTTAGAGGTGTAATTTTGCATGTCTGCTTACAGCTTTAGCGCACTTCTCTTTCGAAGTTGTTACAACTTTACCTTATATTTCTTAGAGCTGCTCTTTTTTCTTGCAGTTATTCAATGAAGGGCAATTTGAAATGGCTACGATGTGTTTTGAAAAAGCTGGTGATACACACAGAGAGAAGTGGGCCAGAGCTGCCGGGCTTGTAGCAACTGCTGAACGTGCCATGTGCTCAAATTTGGAGAAGGGCAACGCTCAATTGCAAACAGCATCAGAAATCTACGAGTCCATAGGCATGCATGAGAAAGCTGCTACGTGCTACATCAAATTAGGTGACTACAAAAGAGCAGGTCTGCTAATTCTCCATAATATTCAATCTGTATCCATACGAGAATTTTTATTCCATAACGTTTATCAAATAAGTTGTTCCTAAAGAGTTACTCCCTCCGTCCGGAAAAACTTGTCCCTCAAATGGATGTATCTAGCACCAAGTTAGTGCTAGATACATCCATTTGAGGAACAAGCTTGGGACAAGTTTTTTCGGACGTAGGGAGTACCGTATAAGCAAATGTCTTCAATTTTTTAAGCATTTACTCAGGTTTGTAGCTTTCATATGGATAGTCTCTCCACGCAGCTCTATCTGACTAAACACTATTTTCCTTGCACTGCCATAGGTATGGTCTATATGCAAAAATGTGGTGCTTCCAGACTTGAGGATGCTGGTGACTGTTTTGCCATGACTGAAAGCTGGTCAGATGCAGCTGAAGTGTACTTCAAAGCTAAATGTTACACCAAATGTTTTTTGATGTGCTCCAAAGGAAAACAATTGTTCAATCTTGGCTTGCAGTTCCTGCAACAGTTGGAGGACC